>NC_080843.1:1070078-1277150 GCF_030435755.1 Ochotona princeps
GGGACACTCTGTGTGTGGTATGCCAAGGACAAGAAACATCACAGACCAACCTCAACCTTTTGTTCATTTCCATGGTTGGCAGGGTGGATGAGGATAGTCGTCCTGGAAAAAAAATACGGAGGCAAGGTCAATGCGGGAAGACCCTCCCCAAAGCAGCAGGAAGGGCCCTGCGGGATCAGGACAGCCAGGCAGCAGTGGGACGGAATTAAGAGAAACACACTGGTGGTGGGAGGTGGGGATCGCTGTGGCATAGTAGCCTAATCTTTCTTCTGTGGCCTTGGCATTCCATATGGACACTGGTTCAAGTCCTAGCTACTCCACTTCCCATCCAGCTCCCTGTTATAGCCTGGGAAGCAGTGGAGGACAGTCTTCTCTCTGTAAATCTGCCTTTTCAATAAAAATAAATCAGTATTTTTAAGAGTGAGCTGGGAGAGGGAGGCGCAGTGGTGCAGGTGTTCTCCTAGAAGGAAGGACACGCTGGCCTGGTACCAGCCCAGGTGCCAGGAGCCCCCTCGGCTTCCAGGCATGCACAACATGTGGCCCACTCCCTGACTGGCAGGTGCACACGTATGCTGGTCCCCGCTGTCTGCGTGGCAGGTGCACGCGTGTGCTCCATGGGTGCCCCAGCTCCAAGCCTCACTGCCCCTGGGCTGTCCAAGTGGAAGACTCAGCTCAGAGCATGTGGACACGAGTGACCTTGTCCCAAAGGGCATTTTAAGGAGACAAAGCAATTTTCTCTTAAGCAGTTTCCATGGTGACCGGCCCTTCCACAGGTCAGGAACCCAGTGCAGAGACATCTGCAATCAGTAGCACACTCCAACAACAGGCTGGGTAAAGCAGCACTTGGGGATTGATTTGAAGTCCAACAGATAAGCGGGTTTTAAAAAATAATCAAGCAAAAAGAGAACAGCAGGGTCTCAGGACTTGGGAAGACAGGCAGCCCCCAGCCAAGAGCTGGGGACCAGGGCGGCTGCCTTCTCCCAGCCCCTTCAAGAACAAAGCAGCCCAATCCCTCCACACTCCCGCACTGGCAGTGCTGGGGACCAGGGCGGCTGCCTTCTCCCAGCCCCTTCAAGAACAAAGCAGCCCAATCCCTCCACACTCCCGCACTGGCAGTGCTGGGGACCAGGGGGGAAGGTGCTAGAAGATCGCTTGTGTTGTTGTGGCTGTAAGCAAGATCACGCCAGACAGGTCTAAGGTTTATTAAGGAGTCTTTATCAACCAAGCTTGCTGATAACAGAGCACACTAGAAATAGCAAATCACAAGTCCATGACAATCCAGTCAGTCATAACCCAAGAGGAACAAATGGTCATTACCCCTAAGTCCATCCGTTAAGCTGAAGACCTATGTCCCAGCTTCCCCAGCAATGTAAGTTATTCCACTAGACATGCAGCGAGTAACCTGGACACACTTACGAAGCTGCAGCATTCACCTTTCCCTGGCTTCTCGGCCCACACTCCACCACTGCCAGGCCTCACCCCTCCTGGAGCTCCCACAGCACACACATTAGATACACAAAGCTTCTTAGCATTGCTGTCTTCACCGTCCCGCCCAAGCAGGAGCAGAGGGTGAGGAATACAGACGCACAGGGGCCAGCTCAGGAGCTGCCTGTCCTCACACGTACTGGGGAGCTCAAGGGTCAGAGTGTCCGAGCCTCCCTGGCATGGCCTTCAAGGGGGCTTGTGAGGGGAGTGACAACGCCCCCTCTCAGGTTCCAGGTGGTGACAGGTGGGCATCCCAGGTGGGCAGGAGGAAGCACCTAGATGGGGGAAGATGAGGGGGAGTGGCTTCCGAGCTCGCAACCTTGAGCTAACTGCCTACCCTGCCACAGTGCCAGCGGCCAGTTCTCCCAGGACAGCGACGTGCTGTGCACAGACACGTGGTGCTGGCTGCAGGGCTCCCTTGGGCCAAGCTCGAGGGCCTGGTTACAGGACACGCAGCCCATGGGTGCACCCCCTCATAGGCAGGCTCGGACAAACCCATTCCAGGACATTTCCCGTGTGCCTGCTATCAGTCACGGCGATTTCCTCAAGGGAAGGCTGGGGAAGGTTCCAGAGACCCCAGGGACCCAGCAATTTGGGGTGTCCCTCACACAGCTGTTCTAGAAGAGAAGGCCATGAGGGGAAATGGGCAGGGCATGAGGGGGGCCAGAAGGCTGGAGGGGTGGGGGGCAGGAGAGCGGGCCTGGAGGAGCAGGGGGCAGGAGAGCAGGGCTGGAGGGGTGGGGGGGCAGGAGAGCGGGGCTGGAGGGGCGGGGGGGCACAGGAGAGCGGGGCTGGAGGGGCAGGGGGGCAGCAGAGCGGGGCTGGAGGGGCAGGGGGCAGGAGAGCGGAGCTGGAGGGGCAGGGGGGCAGCAGAGCGGGGCTGGAGGGGCAGGGGGCAGGAGAGTGGGGCTGTTGGGGCAGGGGGCAGCAGAGCTCCAGGGTCAACCTGTGAGATGTCACTCCACTTCCCAGCTCACACACCTCCCAGCTCACACACCTCCCAGCTCAGGACAGGAGCCATGTCCTGTCAGCCGCCAAGGTGGGGTCGGGATTTCACAGTTTTAGTGGCAGCAGAGTGGAGGTCAGGATGGACACACCCACAGGCCAGAGGTGACAATGAAGGCAGAGCATGTGACAGAGAGGTAAGCCAGACGCTCGTGTCCTCTGGGGGGAAAGCTCCAGCAGAGCGTGGAAGCCACAAGGCACAGGTGGAGTGCTTTCCAAGACGCTGGGGGCACCTGCTTCCCCTCCCACACCTCACCCCGCTCGCGGAGGACACCGGGTGCGGGCGGGGCCTGGAGCGGCTCTCTCGGAGTGACCTGCCGCCCTGGCTGAGCCATCACCACGCCCTGCTGTCTTTGGGAGCGCGGGGATCTCTCTCCTGCCAGCACCTGTGGGGTTGGTTTACCGCTCCAACCAGATCTGAAAAACCTAGCCGTTATTTCAGATGTTTAGTTCTGTGCTATTCTGTCCTCTCCTTCTAGACCTCCATGACATCTTAGATCCCTACAATTTCTTTTTTAATGTTCATGTATTTCAAAGGCAGAGTCAGAATATCTCCCATCCGCCGGTTCACTCCCCAGGTGGCTGCAACAGCCAGAGCTGACCAGATCTGAAGCCAGGAGCCAGGAGCTTCTTCCGGGTCTCTCATGGGTGCAGGGGTCCACGCACCTGGGCCGTCTTTAGCTGCTTTCCCAGACCATCATCAGAGAGCCGGATCGAAAGTGGAGCAGCCAGGGCTTAAACCCACCTGGGATGCTGGAGCGGCAGCTCCGAAGGATTAAGCATCATTTGGGTTCTTAACATAGACTCTGTTCTCTATTTCCCATGTGAGGCTGAGCCGACCACTGAGCTCTTGGATGTAGTTACTCACATCTGAACACTGGCTGGGCTCCCACTTCCGGATCAGCTATGAGGGTCCCCTGAGCCTCGACTCCCCTCCCCCAGATGGAGGCTGAGGTTGCTGCTGGCATCACCCCCCGCACGGATCCCTGCCTCACCTCATGACCAACTCGGAGGCACAGGTGAGCACAATGCATGTGCCGAACACGACCAACTCGGAGAAACAGGTGTGTAGGATGTGCTGAACACAACCAATTCTGCTCAGACAATGTGGGACATGGGGCCGCACGCTGTGCTCACAGATCACTCTAGCCGCTGATCCAACCTGCTGTGCCAAGCAGTCCCTCCAGTGCAAACCTTGCCAAAGCCTCAGCCGGGCTGGGGAGCATCACACGGACTGTATCAGCCTGCACACGGGGCCGTGGTGACGGGAGTGTGGGGCTGCACTGCGGCAGGCAAACGCCAAGCAGCACGCTGTCGGAGGCTGGAAGGGACCACAGAAACGTGGGTGCCTGACCCTCAAAGCAGGTGTGAGGCTTTGGAGAATGTGCCGGAAGCACCAACTACCCACAAGCTAGTGTTGGACTCAAATTTCAACTCACCGGTGACAAATGGGAAAACTAGCTCAATATTGGTCACAGACCTAAACAAAAAGGGTGACACACTCAAACACCTAGAAACAAAATATACAACAACATCTTTGTGATCTCAAAGGAGGCAAAGAACTTATAGACCCTAAGAGGGAGAAGAACATGGTTTATAAAATTGAAAGTAGATTTTTTTTACCTGGAAGGGAGAGCTATGCAGCGAGAGAGACAGGTCCTCCACCTACAGGTTCACGCCCCAAATGGCCACCAATGGCCACGGACCTGCAGACAAACCACTGTGGGTGGCTGACACTCAGCCTGTGCAGGAGCTAGCCTCACAGCCCGCCCACAGCAGGCCTTGGTGAGGATGCCTGCAGGAGGGGGTTGTTGAGCAAGGTTCGTCCACACCTGCCATCCTGTATTCACACCTGCAGGGCAAGCCCATGTCGACGCATCACCAGCACGTGGAATGCTCTTGGTGGCTCCCCTGCGACCACCCCACCCTGGAGACCACCAAGTGTCAAGCAGCAGGTGCAAGCCAAGATGCTGTGCGAGGATCCCACCACCAGGGAGAGAACCTCCTGCTGGACAGGAAGGAGTCATGGTCACACACACCAACGACAACACAGAAGCAGATCCAGGCAGAACAGGCCGTACACACCAAGGGCATGTGGATAAAGCCAGGCGCGTGTGCCTGATACAGGAAAAAGCTAGCCACCTGCAGGGCTTATGAATGGACTGGGGTGCAATAGGAGAGGCTGGAGGGTGGGAGCTGGCCACAGGGGCCCGAGGAACGCCTTCAGAGCTCCTGCAGATAGCTGGTTTGTGGGGGTGCCACCCTCCTTACCCTCTGTAACTCGCCTGTGAACTCCAGGACAGGCAACGGCTGTGCCAAGTGGGCCAGCTGAGGGCACTCGCAGGTGCAAGCCACAGCCCAGCTGCAGGCCAGTACCACGCATAGCTTTGTGAGGTGACCAAGAGGGAAGCAGGGAACCATGGGCTAGACTGTAGAAGGGGCCACCTCCTTAGGCTCCTGGAAGAGTCCTGCCTGCCATGGGTTATACATGCAGGACAACCTCGCATCACCTCCTCCATGCAGCCACCAGGACCTCGGCCAGCATGCTGGTCCACTCAGTCCACTGCTCAATGGGTGTGGTACTGGGTCCTGAGGGGTCTGTGGGAGAGGCAGGCACCATTGCTGCTGCCCACTGCCCCCTGGGCTTCCCACTCCAACAGACACAGCTGGAAGCCATCTTCCCAACAGACCCATCTGGAAGCCATCTTGCCCAACAGACCCATGTGGCTCTGCCTCCCTCACTCCTGCAAACCCTGCTCTCCCCAGGGGCCCAGCTGGGGCCTGACTTCCTGGAGCCCCACCCTGGGGCTCCTCCCCCTCACCCGGCCTCCCAGGGTGGGGCACTCCCTGCTAAGTCAGCATGGAGCTGGTCCAGCCTCAGGCCCCGCCCAGGGACTGTCTGTCCAGAGCCCGTGGCTCCTGGTGGACTCACTGCTGTGGTGTGGTCAGTGAGTACAACTGGATATCAGTTCCCCAGTTTTTGACCCATGCATACACCCAGGCCCTCGCGCTTGAGCAGTCCTGGCCCTCAGCATGCACGTCTCAGCACATAGTCAGCCTGCATCCAAAGCCATCCCCGTGCACAGTTTATTTACAACTTGGGCTTCTGGAAACCAGGGAGTCTCTCACGCCAGTTTTGGTACTTGGATGCTAATACCTCATCCTCTCGCCCTGCCTAAGGCTGGAAGGGGGCAGAGGTGTGCTGCCCGTTCCCAGCCCAGCCTCGGGGCTGCAGGGGCTGTGTCCAGCTGGGCGCAGGACATCCTGCAGAGTGACATCCGTGCAGCAGAGACGGGGCAGCCGCCCCCCGGGTGCAGAGGTTGGGGTGGAGGGCAGCCGCACCCTGGGTGCAGAGTGAGTGGGGGTGGGCAGCTGTCCCTCAGGCCTGGGGCTGCTGGGGACCCTCTAACACAGCCCAGTCCCCAGACCCGAGGATCTCCGCCGCTCCGTGTCCAGGAGCCTGTCCTCTGGAAAGCTGGCCAGTGTGTACACAAGAGCCGCTATGGGACGCATGCTGGGGACCACAGTGCCCCTGAAGGCCAATGTCATAAACTCGTCCACATACTTTCTCTTCCCCGGATGAAACTTGCCAATGGCCAAGGAGGCAGCAGAGGAGACGCTCTTTGCAAAATACCTTTATTTTCTCTCGTGGGGCAGTGGCTGCCCCTCATCCTGGGTGGGCCCAGCAGCCGCTCCTGGCAGCCAACCCCCCACGCCTCAGTCATTGGTGGAGGTCTCATCCCCTGAGACTGTCGCGGTGCCTGGATTGGGGAAACAAGGGGAACAGGAGGACAGAGCAGGGGTGCTATTGACGCATGCAATGCCCAGGGCCTCCAGAGATGACCCCTGCCTGCCTGCACATCCTGTGGGCCCCCCAACAGCCCTCATCGGCCATCTCATGGTCTGCTGGCCTCTTGGCCTGGCCCAGGCCACACCCTGATGGCTCTGCCAGGACCCCCCATCACTGAGTACTCCCAGGGGCAAGGGACAGCATTTGGCCCAAGCTGCAGCCACAGCCAAGGCTTTCGCTGGGAGGCAGGCAGAGTTGGAGGTCACAGGAGGAGGGGTCAGGTCAGAGGTCACGTGGTCGGTAGTCACAGCACTGGGCAGCTCTCCTACCGGTCTGGTCTTCGTCCGCCTCGGGGGACTGAATCATAGGCTGCGGCTCGGGCTCGCCCCAAGATGGAACCGTCTCAGGCTTCTCACTGCTCTTGGACACCAGGGTGACCTCCGTGGCAGCCTCCTTCTCCCTCCTGCTCTGCTGGACCACTCTGAGGGAAGCAGGAATTTACCACATTGCCCGCCCCCGGAGGCGTATGCGGCTGTGAACACGCACACTGCACAGCGGGACACACCTCTTCCTGTCTGGTGCTGCGCCTGAGGAACTGTCACCTGGGGCCTGCACCGGGACGTGGCCCATTAAGCATGCAGTATTCACATTCCATTTGAGCACCAGTTATAGTTGAGCTCAGCACACAGCTCACAGCTCACAGCTCACAGCTCAGCACACAGCTCAGCTCACAGCTCAGCCCACAGCACACAGCTCACAGCTCACAGCTCACAGCTCACAGCTCACAGCTCAGCACACAGCTCACAGCTCACAGCTCACAGCTCACAGCTCACAGCTCACAGCTCAGCTCACAGCTCACAGCTCACAGCTCACAGCTCACAGCTCAGCTCACAGCACACAGCACACAGCTCAGCTCACAGCACACAGCTCACAGCTCACAGCTCACAGCTCAGCTCACAGCACACAGCACACAGCTCAGCTCACAGCACACAGCTCACAGCTCAGCCCACAGCACACAGCACACAGCTCACAGCACACAGCTCACAGCTCACAGCTCACAGCTCAGCTCACAGCACACAGCTCACAGCTCAGCTCACAGCACACAGCACACAGCTCAGCTCACAGCACACAGCACACAGCTCACAGCTCAGCCCACAGCACACAGCTCACAGCTCAGCTCACAGCTCAGCTCACAGCTCAGCCCACAGCACACAGCTCAGCTCACAGCTCAGCTCACAGCTCAGCCCACAGCACACAGCTCAGCTCACAGCACACAGCACACAGCTCAGCCCACAGCACACAGCTCAGCTCACAGCTCAGCTCACAGCACACAGCACACAGCTCAGCTCACAGCACACAGCTCACAGCTCAGCTCACAGCACACAGCTCACAGCTCAGCTCACAGCACACAGCACACAGCTCAGCTCACAGCACACAGCTCACAGCACACAGCTCACAGCTCAGCTCACAGCACACAGCTCAGCTCACAGCCCACAGTTCACAGCACACAGCTCAGCCCACAGCACACAGCACACAGCTCAGCCCACAGCTCAGCCCCCAGCTCAGCTCACAGCACACAGCACACAGCTCAGCCCACAGCTCAGCTCACAGCACACAGCTCACAGCTCAGCCCACAGCTCAGCTCAGCCCACAGCTCACAGCACACAGCTCAGCCCACAGCTCAGCTCACAGCACACAGCACACAGCTCAGCACACAGCTCAGCTAACAGCCCACAACTCACAGCACACAGCTCAGCTCACAGCTCAGCCCACAGCTCAGCTCACAGCACACAGCTCAGCTCACAGCACACAGCTCACAGCTCAGCTCACAGCACACAGCACACAGCTCAGCCCACAGCACACAGCTCACAGTACACAGCTCAGCTCACAGCACACAGCTCACAGCACACAGCTCAGCTCACAGCCCACAGCTCACAGCACACAGCTCAGCCCACAGCTCAGCCCACAGCTCAGCTCACAGCACACAGCCCACAGCTCACAGCACACAGCTCAGCTCACAGCCCACAGCTCACAGCACACAGCTCAGCCCACAGCGCAGCTCACAGCACACAACTCAGCTCACAGCACACAGCTCACAGCACACAGCTCAGCTCACAGCCCACAGAACACAGCACACAGCTCAGCCCACAGCTCAGCCCACAGCTCAGCTCACAGCACACAGCACACAGCTCAGCACACAGCTCAGCTCACAGCACACAGCTCACAGCACACAGCTCAGCCCACAGCTCACAGCACACAGCTCAGCTCACAGCACACAGCACACAGCTCAGCAGACAGCTCAGCTCACAGCACACAGCCCACAGCTCACAGCACACAGCTCACAGCACACAGCTCAGCTCACAGCACACAGCTCACAGCACACAGCTCAGCCCACAGCTCAGCCCACAGCTCAGCTCACAGCACACAGCACACAGCTCAGCACACAGCTCAGCTCACAGCACACAGCTCACAGCTCAGCTCACAGCACACAGCCCACAGCTCACAGCACACAGCTCAGCCCACAGCTCAGCCCACAGCTCAGCCCACAGCACACAGCTCAGCTCACAGCACACAGCACACAGCTCAGCTCACAGCACACAGCCCACAGCTCAGCACACAGCCCACAGCTCAGCTCACAGCACACAGCTCACAGCTCAGCTCACAGCACACAGCTCACAGCACACAGCCCACAGCTCAGCACACAGCCCACAGCTCAGCACACAGCACACAGCTCAGCACAGCCCTTAGCACATAGCTCAGCACACAGCCCACAGCACACAGCACACAGCTCAGCACACAGCACACAGCTGAGCACAGCCCTTAGCACACAACTCAGCACACAGCACACAGCACACAGCACAGCCCACAGCACACAGCTCAGCACACAGCACACAGCACACAGCTCAGCACACAGCACACAGCTGAGCACAGCCCTTAGCACACAGCTCAGCACACAGCACACAGCACACAGCTCAGCACACAGCACACAGCACACAGCTCAGCACACAGCTCAGCACACAGCCCACAGCTCAGCCTAGCCCTTAGCACATGGTTCCTGGATCCCACACAGCGCAGGGCTCACAGCACACCCCAGCCAGGTGCTCTCTCGCAGCTGCACCAAATGACAGTAGCCACGTCACCAGGGAGTTTGCGCATTTCAGGAGTGGGCCATGGCCATGCATGGCTGACATGCTCAGTGAGAACCCACCTGTAGATGATGGTGATGATGAAGGCCCCAGCGATGAGGACAATCAAGGCAGAGAAGATCTGCACATAAACTGAGACAGGCGGGTGCGGGTGCTCTGAGTGGCCTTTGCTGCACATCCAAGACTCACGCAGAAACAGGGAGCAAAGGGCGACCCTACATCCAAGCATGGGCTACAGGCCCTGCTCACCCAGCAACCCAGAGAACACCCCCCCCAAGTCACTGGGAAGAAGACTGAGACAGACGCCCTTGACCCACTGCTGCCTACCCCACCTGCCCTGCCCCTCAGCCCCCGGGCAGGGCCCTCACAGGCAGGCAGATGCCACCTACAGCTGCAGGGAAGGACAATGTCACCCAGAAGGACCCAGGATTCCCAGCCCAATTGCCCTTGTCTCCCCCAAATCTCCCTTTGAGGGCGGTCCCACCCCCACAGCCCCAGCCGGCTGGCGGTGGTCTGTCTGGACTCCGTACGCATTCCACGCGGACAGGGTTCATACAGGTAAGCCACACACCCCAGCGCGTTCCAGGAGTGGTGATGGCTGTCCCACTCCTCCTCGGCCCATCTCCAGGGCTTCGAGAACTTCACCAGGGAGCTAAATTGAGGCTGGAAGTGGGCGGTGAGGCCAGCCAGCTCCCAGGGGAGGTGACACAGCCGCTGGGATCACTCATGCAGCTGGGGCCAATGATGGGGCAGGAGTTCATGCTTGCAAGCTCGCCAGGGTGGGGCCAGAGCAGAGCAAGCTCGGCTGTGTGTGATGGTCGGGTCTCAGGCCAGGCCCAGCGAGCCAGTCAGCCTGCTGCTGCCTCGGTGACCAGCCCTCCTCCACCTCCCGTAGGCTCACATATGGTCAGGCCTGGGGTTTCGGGAGCCTTGGGTGACCCCAGAGTGCAAGTCCGTGAGACTCAAGTTACGCCCTGAGGACTGGTCTTTTGCAGACTCCTAGGTTTGGGGCGACTTGTCATTCAGCGTGGAGAAGCCGTGCGAGGTGTGGTGTGGGGCCAGCAGATCACATAACATGCCTGGGTCCCACCTGGAAGAGGCAGGCGAGCCTCACCTGCCCAGCTCTCCATTCTGTGCGAGTCCATGTTCTCAAGCACACATCAGTGCCCACTTGGAGCCAGCCCACACAAGCAGCTGGCGCTGGGCTCTCCCAACACACTCCCAACACATTGCCATGTGCCACCACACACGTAACACCCAGCAGCGTGCATTATCACCAATGCTGATGGTGGCAACAGAAACAAAACCGACCGAACCTGTGCAGTGGGGCCCCAGACGCAGGGCTCGCTGCCCGGAGCAGCACCTCTGCGTCACCGGCGAACAAGGAAGCTAACACTCACCTCTCTGCCCCGCTCTGTGGCGGCCCCAACTGCCTTCCCAAGCTGAGAGACAGAGCCCATGAGGAGCCCCCATGGCAGCCTGCCCCTCAAGCTGAGACATCTCCAAGTCTAGAAGTCCAGCAGCAGGTGGAGGAAATGCTGGCATTGCAGCTGGACATGAACCTGGGACGGTCCCTCGGGTCCTGCCCCCCAACTCATGCCCAGCTCTGGCCCTCAGCTCTCAGCTCCTCCCAGTGCAGAGCCTGGGAGCCCAGACAGCTGCATTCATGTCACATGCGGACCTGGAATGAGACCCCAACCCTGGACTGACTGCAGAGCTGCGGCCAGTGTGTGGGAAGTGTGCCAGCAGGTAGGAAAGCCTGTAAGTGCTTCTCTCTCTCTCTCTCTCTATGTCTCTGCCCCTCAAATGCTGGTGAACCAATGGGAACAGCCTCCTATCAACATGGACCCACCGTTAGCAGCTCTTACCAGAAGTGTGTCACAGATGGACAGAGCAAAGGCGAGGATGGAAGTGACACGCCACACCCAGGCGAGACCCAAGGCCACAGCCAGAAGCCCCAAGACAGATAAGGCACACAGAAAGGCTGCCCTGCCAGGGAACACTGCCCCACTCAGACATACCTCGAGGAGGAAGGGGACGCTAGCCTGACAGCAGAGGGACAGCGGGCACCTTGGTAGGGCCCAGCAAGCAGCGAGAGTCAGACCACACCCAGGAGCACACACAACACCTGGAGGAGAGGAAAGAGCTTCCATCAGGTGCACACACAGAAACCCACAGTGATGGGCAGACCAGACCAGGAGCAAGCCCAGGGCTCTGCCTGCTGTGCCAGAAGTTGCAGCCGCGGAACACAGCCAGCCAGCATGCCACAGTCATTCTGACTAGGGAAGGGAGGTGGAAGATGGCCTCTGTGATAGGTGGCAAGATCCTCGAAACAGAGAATGCTACAGAATCACCAACAGCAGTCCCGCAGTGCTGCCATAAATGACATCAGTATTAGAAACCCAGTTGTGGGACTGGCATAATGGCCTGCAGTGCCAGACACCCAAGTTTGGGTCCTGGCCACTTCACTTCCAACCCAGCTCCCTGCTGACGGCCTGCAGTAGAGGATGACTCATGTCCTCGGGCCCCTCTCTCTAACTTGAATCTTAACAAAGGAAGGAGACTGCATGACCCTGGCTAAGTGCCGACGCTGATGCAAGGGACAGAACTGAGAGCTGAGAAATCAATTTCCAACAGCGGTACCAACTCAGTGGGGAATCTGATGCCATGTTCAGGGCCCGATGCCATGGCAAAGCACGCAAGGCATTGCTCCCAATGTGCGCCGGTGTGACCAGCTGCCTGCTAACATATTTGAAAGAGCAGCCCAGATGACCCAAGTGCTTCGACCCTGCCACACGTGAGAGTCCTGCATGGAGCTCCCAGCTGCAGCTGCATCCAGCCCTGGCCAAGGCGGCCATCTGGGGAGCGAGCAGCAGATGGAAGACGGGTCTTTGTCTCTCCCTCTCTCTCTCACCACTCTGCTTTTCAAGCAAATAATTAATCATTTTAACATACACACACACTAGATCAAGTTGCTTAACCAACTGTACATCCACATGCAAAAGATGAAGCCCTCCTTGAACCATATATAAAGATTAACTCCAAGTGGACCAAAACTGTAATTACAGGAGCTATGGCTAGCCACCTCTTGGAGGGTGTTGGTGGTCTCAGTCTTCGACTGAGCCTATTTGCGCCACCAAACCACAAACTGCTCTGGCAGAAACAACAGATGGCACATCCAGGTGAAAATGCCCTCAGAGCACACACCCAGCAGGTGAATTCAGGTGGGATGGTGGGAGGGAGTGTAGCCTCCCAAACCAGAACCTCAACCCCGCCAGCAGGACATGCCCCCAGAGGACACGCCCAGCAGACGAAGATCGGATGGTGCTGTGGTGTGGCTGGTTAAGCCAGCATGCAGATGCCTACATCCCATGGTAACACTGGTTCATGTTCCAGCTGCTCCACTTCTGATCAGGCTCACTGCCTAAAACACAGAGGAAAGCCACCAAGCATTTGGCCCCTGTCACCTACATGGGAGACCCCAGTGGAGTTCAGGGTTCCTGGCAAGGGCCTGGCTCAGTCCCACCCAGCATGGCAGGCATCTGAGGGGTGAACCAGTGCGCACACACACACTGCTGTCTCTCAGCCTTTCAAATAAAGAAATAAATCTTAAGAAAAATGAAAGTGCCAATGACCAAAAGATGAAAGGATTTGCAAACTCCGTGTTACTGATGAAGTCCTAATATCCAGAACACACAAGCTGCTCCCCAACTCAACAAAGTAGCAACCCAACTGAAAGCAACCCAACTAACAGCCAACCCAGCTGACAGCCAACCCAACTGACAGCCAGCCCAACTGATAGCAACCCAACTGATAGCAACCCAACGGACAGCTAACCCAACTAACAGCCAGTCCAACTGACCTCTAACTCAACTGTCAGCAGGTAAACCAACTGACGGTGGGTAACCCAACTGACAACAAGTAACCCAACTGAAAACCAGTCCCAGGGCTCCCATGGCGTTTTCTGCAGACACACACCCACACACAGCTGGCCTTTAAGCACAGGCATAGGTGCCCGGCATCACCATCCCCTCTTAGGGAGTTGTGATCCAGAGCACAGCAAGATGGCCTCTCCTAGCCCCTATACCAGCTGGAGAGGCTGCGGGGTACATGGACTCTGGCACACCACAGCAGACTTGCCATGGGTGGCACCACTTTGGAAGAGTGGGGAAAGGGCCTTCAGCTGGAAGCAGCTCTCCACCTGGAGGGTGCCACCTCAGCTCCCTCTGACCCATCCAGGTGCTCTTGGGCCCCAAGGGATGTGGGGTGCCATCTTGGTGTCCCAGGATGCTCCCCCATCTCAGACACACTTAAGAGTCCCTGGGCAGCCTTAGCCCGTGGACAGCAGAAATCCTGATGGGAGGGCACTCACTGGGAACAGCCTTCTCGTAGCAGACACCCTTGTAGAAGCAGCAGCCCAGCTCCTTGCAGCGGTCCCTGGAGACATTGTAGTCACAGATGTCATACAGCGGGATGTCACACACTGTGGGGACATGCAAGGACAGGGTGGGGCTCAGGTCCCACCTGGGGCAGTCCCTGGGGGCTATATGGTTGTCATATGGTTGTCATTTTAAGCATGACACACTGGCCCCACTCTGTCCCTGCAAACAGCTCAGTGCTGATTGCAGAGTGCGAGTTGGGCCCTCCCCTCCCCCACCCACACCCCCAACACACACTCCACGGGGACCCAGGGTACCACACCGGGGTCTCCTTACCTCCCTCTCTGTCTGTTCAGGCCACATTTGCAGGGACAGAGAAAGCAAAGAGGTACACCAGTCCTGTCTGTTCAGCCTTGCAGACATGACCCTGCCCCACCCTGCCAGCTTGCCCACCTTGCGTGGTCTGCTGCGGCCACCGTGTAAAAGGGGTAGCCAGCACACCTCCTCCCATTGAAGGACTCGGCACCTGGTGATGCCCACGTGGTGGTGAGGGGATTGACCCAGGTCCTTCCGGTCTGGCAGGTGAGCAGGGAGAGGTGCCTACAGGCCCCTCTGAGCCACTAGCACTCCCTTGGAATGCCCAGCCCGGGTTCCGCCACGGCATTGTGACCGCGGAGCAGGGAGGAATTGATGCAGGGACCAGGCCTGGGGGGCCTTGGTGAGGAGCAGGGTTCTAAGCTCAGTCACCCCAGAGAGGAACCCTGCTTTCTGGAGGTGCTGCCAACCGCCACAGAAACCACCATGTGGGTCCCATCCTGGAACCACCAAGCAGGATGGCCGGGGCAGCGAGCATAGCCTGCACGCTGCTCCCTGGCCTCCGTAAGCCCTTGCCCCTGAGCCCCAGGCTGTGTCCCTGTGCACTTCCCATGGGCGTCATAGGCCAGGGACACCTCTGACTTTCACTGCAAGCTCCCCACATCCAAGCTGAACAAGGACCCAGAGGGAAATGTGGGGGGCAGTGAGAGGAGCTGGCAAGGGGGCCAAGGTTGCCACCAAAGGGGCTACAGGTCTGGATCCATTGGAAGGGGGTCACTCAGGGACTTAGCAGGACCTGGCAGACCCAGATCTACAACATCACAGACACCTGGTCCAGAGGGGCCCAGCTGTGCCAGGTCACGGTGACCCATGAGGGAGTGGCTGCTGCCACCGGCAGTGGTGCCAGCTGCCATGCAGCTGTGTCTCCCGTCTAAACGGGCAGCACCCAAGAACCCCACTGGTCAGAACTGGGCGGAGGGATGGTCTGTATCAGGAAATAGTTCAGGCAGGACTCTGGTGCACCTGCCAACCGTGAGGTGGCCCCTTCTGCCTGACTCCAGCAACCCTGCTCAGGTGGACAGACAAGCCTGTCCGTCCCACCCCAGCACCAAGGTGGCCAAGGCCTCCTGCTTGCACCTTCAACAACACCCACCCTGCAGCACCTAGAACCTTCACCATAAACACTCTCTCCGTGGCCAGCACCCTGGGAAGCAAGGCGGGCACATTCAGCCCCTCTCCATGACTCCTTGGCCACCAACCCAGCCCAGCCCCATCTCATGCATTCTGGAAGTATCAGCGTTCTCCCTAGGGGTCTTCTGCCCAGGCAGGTGCCTGCTCCCTGGTGGGGGGGGGGACCCCATGTATAGTGACAGAGGAACTATTTGCAAACCACCGCATTGAACACACACATTCCCACCAGGGCTGAGGCTGGAGGACAAACCATGTGACACACACTGGGCCCCAAGGGGCTCGGCTCCCACAGAGCAGGGCTGGAAGGCAAGTGCCATGGCTCCTTCATGAAAATACAGGCAGCCCTCGCAGGGGCAATCCCCACATCGCCAAAGACCCTTGGGAGCTGCTCCGAGTCCATCTTCTGGCCCTTCCTCACTGGGGACAGAGGCCCAAGGGTCAGCCCAAATCCTCGGCCGCCAGCCAAGGTGGGCACCCCGTGCTGCCCCAGTCACCTGCAAATTTCTTCAGCACATGTGGTGGTGACTTCTTCATCTCCGGCGCGTACCTCATAGTGGTTCAGGCAGGATCTGGAAGACACACACACACACGCACGGGGCTGAGTACACGGCAGGGTGCCCACAGCAGAGATGAGGGGCCCTTCCTCAGCCTAGCGACAGGGCTGCCTGGCAGCCCACCTGCCCCTCATTTGTGCCTGGGGGTTCTCTCTCCTGCACTGAATCCCAGGTGGGGGAACAACCCTCTCAACTAAAACAGGAAACTGACCACCTCCTCCCATCCACAGTTCAGGCCAATGGAGCATGCTTCCAGCCCTGCCCACTGTGATGTCATACAGCCCCACAAGGTCAGAGGGCTTTCCTGGTTCAAGTGGGAGAGCCCGCTGGTGCTGGCTGCAGCCATCCGAGCGAGCTCTGCCCACGTTCCTCCCCACGCCTTTCCTTTTAGCACGCCTACAGAGGAATGGCAGACATACAAAGTGCCGTCTCCTGGGGGAGACACATGGACCAGTGCCAGGCGGGGGCTGAGGCAGGGAACTGTCCACGCAGCAGGCGGCAGAGCCCATCTGAGACAGTGCAGGAGGCAGCCATTGCCAAGGCTGCGGGGGCCCTGGGTGCCATGGGTCAGGCTGCAGTGTGGAGGTGAGGGGGGACGCACAAGTACCCCACCCAGGAGGTGAAAGCAGTCACACCCCTTCAGGGGCAGCTGTCTGCATGCAGGGGAGAGGCCGGCTTACTGACAGGGATGGAGGGAGAGAGAAGGTCAAGGGGCGGGGTGACCAGGAAGCATAGCACATGGCCCGGGCAGCATTCTTGGTAGCCCCCACCCCCAGACCACGAAGCAGCCGTGCCAAGATGTCAGGCTGAAGCCCCTGAAGCCCCTGTCCCGCTGATGGGTCCTGTTCAACCCGTAACAGCAGCTCGTCTGCCGGGGACCCTTCCTCATCCATCAGTGCTGTGCTGGGAGTGGGGCCAGCAGAAGTGCAGAGTCAGGACTGGCCTGGAGAGCCCACACGGGACAGGGGTCTCTGTCTATGGTGAGGACGCTGGGCCAGCAGGTGGCCTAGCCACAGGAGCAGAATCATCTCCTCTAGGATGCAATGTCACAGCCAGTGCCTGTGGCCAGAGATGAACCCTTCTACCCTCAAACACGTCTACTGTTCTGACTGGAACTAGAAGGACAACAGACGTCCTCGGGGGCACACACAGCTCCCCTCACACTGCAGAAACTCTGCCTCAAGCTCCAGAGGGGAGAGCTGCTTTAAGCACCCAGTCAGCTTAGAGATAAGCAGCCTGGCCAGGCAGGTGATCCCGTTCGGGCTGTGTCTGCCGTTGTCACTCACGCATGTTCCATGTGTGTGGCAGGTCTGCCCGACCAGTGGCTGCTGTTTTTATTCAACATGAGTACCCTTTCAGGATGCCCCATGTGGTCCCCCAGGGCCCCAACAGTCCCAGAGGATATGGTGCCCTCTGCCCCGGGACGAGGTGCCACTGGTGCCAGCTCTCAGAGTCTGCCCAGAGCCCACGTCTCCTCATGAGCACCCCAGCCACCCTTTGCACCCTTGGCCCAAAGCCTCGTGCAGCAAGCCTGTCTCGGCCGCCTCCCAGGACTTCCTGGCCCTCCAACAGCCTGGGGCAGCTGCCGTGCCCAGCAGCCTCTCCCAACAATGGCCTGAGATGTGCAGCGGTTGCTGGGGACGCTGGCTCACTCAGTCTGGGCTGCCAGTGGTACACTCCGCAGGGGTAGGTTTCTACAGACAGCCAGGCCTGGCCCTAGGGAGCTTGGAGGCTCCCATTCCCCTCCTGCAGTCAACAAGGAGGAGTACCGGACGTGAGCTCTGGGCCGACAGGTGGCTCCTGGCCGGTCTGGGTCGGGTCCCCCAGGTGCCTGCTGCAGCCCCAGACAGAGTCCCCCCGACTCAGGGCTGCCCTTGGTGGCCCCTCTTCCTGTATCACTCTTAAGATTCCCGCAGATCCAGATGCTGACGTTCTGGGGTCCTGGGGGTCAAGGAGGCCCCTGGTCTGTCTGCCACAGAGTAGAGCAAGCAGAGCTGCTGTCCGCAGAGCGGCACCCCACTTGGGGACTGGTTCAAGCCCTGGCTGCTCCCTGCCATGGCTCGGGTCCTTGGGAGAGCCAGAGGAGACTCTCGGCTCCTGGCTTTGGCCACTGCGGCCATCTAGAGAGGGAAACGACCTGGGAGGAGGCACTGCTTCCCGGGACTGTGTTGCTAGTTCTGCCTTGCTGCGCTGGCCAGTGCACCCTTCAGTACCCACTCTTACCATGGTCCTCATGGACACAGCAGAGACAACTCCCCACATGCCTGGCTATGCACAGCAGACAGGCAGTCCAGGCAGGGCTTGGGGCGACAGGATCCCGCCCTGGCCCGGAGCGCCCGGGGCTCCATCACAGCTCTGCTCTCTGCCACAGCTTCCTGCTGCTGGGGGCGACAGGGACTCAGCTTCGGCAGAGCCCCGGCTCCTGCCACCATGTGGGCAGTGAGCCAGCTGATGAGACGCAGGGTCACAGTGAAAGAGAAGCTTCCCTCCGCTGGTTCACCCCCACCATGGCACAATGGCAGCAGCTTCTTACCATCCCACATGGTGCAGGAGCCCAAGGCTTAGGGCCACCTTCCACTGCTTTCCCAGACGTTAGCATGGAGCTGGAAGGGAAGCAGATTTTTTCAAGAGCTAAGATACTTTCAGTGCAACAGGTGTGACCTCCTGGGACCCTGGAACTGGACAGGATGAGTGACAGTCCTCAGGCTCCCCTGCCCTCCGCGCCCCATCCCTCAGCCTTGTCAAGCCCCGGGGTCGGCCTGGACTCCCTGCCCAGCTGCTGGCAGTCACTTCGGTGGTGTCAGGGGGTGGTGCTCCAGCACTTGGGCGCCGTTCTGTTCTGGAGCTGAGCTGTGCCCTGCAAGAAGCTGATGTCCACCCCTGGGTGCCCAGAGCATCCTGTTGGGACCAGGGCTATGAGTGGAGATCTGCCCTGCACCCCACACCATGCTCCCCCCTCGGGGCCCTGGCCCCTGTTCTGATCAACACAGAAGGACTGAGAGGGAGTGGCTTAAACGCTGTGCCCTGCACTGACTCCCTGGCATCTGTCCCCAAAGCAGGTGGATCTGTGGCCGAGACAGGAACGTACCCAACACACACTGGGCTGCTGTTGACTGTCACCACGGAGTAGACCCACCCTGCCCGCCGCCACCCTGGGGCACACTGAGCATTACTGGGGCATCACTGGGGGCATACGGAGCAGCAAATGCCACTGCCCAGAGAGGACCCCACAAGGGGCGGGCAGAAGCACAGAGGAAGTCCTTGACTGGCTGCGAGCTCCACATTCTCACCAGGAATTGACCTAAGTCAAGGACTGTTTGGGACAGCGGAGGAGGGCAGCCAGGCCAGGGGATGCAGGGACATGTGAACAGCAGGGGAGCCACACCCCTCCCCACATCTGACCCCAGGGGAGTCACGTTCACCCCCCACCCGCCTGCACCCCTGGTGGATGGGAAGCAAAGGATGTGTCTCAGGTGGCTTTGACAACGATTACGGTTAGAAAATTGAGGTACAGCTTGGCTGCAGTGCACGTCTTGGAACCCACCGTAACGGAGCTCCTGAGCACCACGATCAGGCACATCCTGGGCCATCCCTGAGCCCCAAACAGCTGGTGTCTGACTGCTTCACTTCTTAGCAGACTGTCACCAGTACTCCTGAGAAACCAGAACTCTTGACCCGTCAGGGCAAGTTCCATCAAGGTAAAACCAGAAATGTCTGCAGGCCAACCAGAAGCTAATCGTACGATCACTCATACAGCTGCCCAGGTTTATGAACATTTGTGTTGTGTCTTAATTCTCAGATCCAGACAACAGCCCTCACCTGCTGGCCCACTGCCCAGATGACCACAACGGCCAGTTCCATCCAGGCTGGATGCAGGAGCTGCACTCTCACACGGTGCAGGGGTCCAGCACATGAGCGAGTCCCGCCACGGCTCAGCTCTGATCTACAGGGAGCTGAACGGGAACTCTGCTGTTTGCTCCTGCCCCTTCCAGCTGGTCTGAGTCCTGCACTGCCAACTAAAAGCAGTTCAAGAATAAATCCTGGAGGGCCAGACTCAGGCTGCACACAGACCTGGGGTTCCTGGCAACGGCGGCTCCCTGAGCAAGGAGGGAGGCGAAGGAAGGGACAGAGGGAGAGAGGAAGCAGAGACCCTCCACCTGCTGGTCACAGAACCACCGGTTAGGGAAGGGCCAGACTCAAGTCGGGAGCCTGGAGCTAGCGGGGTCTCCCACTGCATGGCACGGGCCCAACCCTGGGCCATCACACACACGTTCCCAGGCGGGCAGCCAGCACTCCCTCAGCACCTGTGACTGACACACACACACACACACACACACACACACACACACACACACGGGCTAACCAGCACGCCCTCAGCACTAGTGACTGACACACACACACACACACACACACACACACACGGGCTAACCAGCACGCCCTCAGCACCTGTGACTGACACACACACACACGGGCTAACCAGCACGCCCTCAGCACTAGTGACTGACACACACACACACACACACACACACACACACGGGCTAACCAGCACTCCCTCAGCACCTGTGACTGACACACACACACACACACACACACACACACACACACACACACACACACGGGCTAACCAGCACTCCCTCAGCACCTGTGACTGACACACACACACACGGGCTAACCAGCACGCCCTCAGCACCTGTGACTGACACACACACACACACACACACACACACACACACACACACGGGCTAACCAGCACGCCCTCAGCACCTGTGACTGACACACACACACACGGGCTAACCAGCACGCCCTCAGCACCTGTGACTGACACACACACACACACACACACACACACACACACACACGGGCTAACCAGCACGCCCTCAGCACCTGTGACTGACACACACACACACGGGCTAACCAGCACGCCCTCAGCACCTGTGACTGACACACACACACACACACACACACACACACACACACGGGCTAACCAGCACGCCCTCAGCACCTGTGACTGACACACACACACACGGGCTAACCAGCACGCCCTCAGCACCTGTGACTGACACACACACACACACACACACACACACACCAGCACGCCCTCAGCACCTGTGACTGACACACACACACACGGGCTAACCAGCACGCCCTCAGCACCTGTGACTGACACACACACACACACACACACACACACACCAGCACGCCCTCAGCACTAGTGACCCCTGTGGAGTGGGAGGATGGAGGGCAGGCAGGTTTCTGCGTCCTTGTGTGACGTCATTGCCTCCCTGAGCAGGTGTTCTCACCAGAGCCCACCACACACGGGTGACAAGCTGCACGTCCCCATGCCCTCCAACGAAAGCGGGCTGTTGGGGCCTGCTCGTGCTGGCCTGGAGGAGGGGATGGGAGCTCCACAGTAGGATCACAGGGTGGACACTGCTGTCTCCTGGGTCCTCGCAGCCACCCCCCAGGGACCTCTGCCATTGCGAGCCTGCCCTGAGAGGACTCAGGGACGGGAGCCTGCTCGCTGCTGGCCACAGAGCCGTCATCCACAGCATGGATGCGGAGCCCTTGGGCGGCATGCCATCCTCACAAGCCAATGGAGTCTTCCAGGAGCCTTTCTTGGGGCACTAGCACCCCTAAGACATGGCCGAGGACAGTGCTGCCAGAACGAACCCAGCATCCCACAGGCACCAGCGGCAGTCCCCGCGGGCTTTGGGGCCAGGTTCTGGGCAGCACAGAGGGGATGGGCTACAGCTCAGCCTCTTGGTCAATGGCCAGGCTAGGCTTCGGCAGGCACCAGGCAGCTGCCCCCAGCGGGAGCTCCTTCACGTAACCCCGGGGACACCCAGCCACGTGGTCTACGGCCTCAGTGTCTGAAGCATTCTCACATGGTAGGGTCTCAGCACCTACAAACGCTGAGGGCACAGCAAGGGTGGCATGTTCACCTCAGACGTACCCAAGGACATCCAACATGCTTGTGACGTAAGAAAAATACCAAGTTTAATAGAGACAGTGCAGCGGGAACTCCGTGCTCCGACGGCGGCTCGCGGTCTGTCCGCGCCGCTGCCTGCAGGTCCCCTGGCATCCACACAACAAGTGATGGGCACAACCAGAGCGAGGCAAGGCCATACACAGACGTCACCCCAGCATGACAAGGAGCCTTGGATGCCAGAGAAAGGACTTCTCACGCCTGCACGCCCCAGGGGGGTGGTGGAAGACAGGGAGGGGGGCGGCCCAGCACACCCTCCACACCCACGCCAGCTCCTGCCTTTAGAACAACAGCCACGGACAGGACAGGGGTCCCCACTGCTCAGTTATGGAGGCTTGGTGGGGCTGGGGGGGTCCGGGGAGGGGCCCCCATGCAACACCCCACTCGCAGTTAGGACAGGCTCGGGGGGGCCTGTCCTGCAGGCGCTGAGGCTCTGGGGGCAGGGAGCTGTTCCTGAGTTGACACGGTGGTGCTGAAGCTCTCCAGCACACCACCGTTGCCTCAGCTGGCCTCTGAGTACAAAACGACAGGCCAGGCTGGTGTCGGCCAGCGCAGAGGGCTGGGGGGTCTGGGCCTGCCCAGCGCAGAGGGCTGGAGGGTCTGGGCCTGCGCAGCGCAGAGGGCTGGGGGGTCTGGGCCTGCCCAGCGCAGAGGGCTGGGGGGTCTGGGCCTGCGCAGCGCAGAGGGCTGGGGGGTCTGGGCCTGCCCAGCGCAGACAGCCACCAGAGGCCTATTGGAGTGGGAGAGGGACCAGGGCTGCACACACACGCCCTCTGGCCTCTGGGTTCGAGGCAAGAAACCAGCAACAGGCGGGAGCAGGTGTGGACAGTCTGGCCCTGGGACACAGGATGCCCTGACTGCAGCCAAGTCCCTGGGCAGCCAGCACTCACTTCCAGAGGCAGGGAGGCCAGCCAGCCTGGGCCAGGGAGGGTGGCACTCCCTGCCCGCATCCTGGCCGCCCGGTCATGGAGAGACGGAGTGCCCCAGGATATGTATTGCTTTGCTTCTGCTGAGCCAGGTGGCCCAGCCAGGGCCCTGGAAAGCCCCTGCACCGAGGGCTACAATAAATAACACGTCCTATTTACAGGTGCCCGTGCACCGGCTGAGGGACGGTGTGTGGGCTGCGGGGCTGTCTCCCAGGGGTGCAGGTGCACTCCAGAGAGGCTCTGAGGTTATCAGACCGTGTGGGCGATGGCAGGGCCATGGGAGCACGTCCAGGAACTGTATGTCCATCACATTCCGGGATGCAAAGTTCAAAGCCGCCGTGACTCAGGTCAGGAGTGGGTGGTGAGGTGCAGGGCCGTCCCTACTCGGCGTGCTCGCCGGGGTCCGCCGGCTGACCTGGACCACGCCAGCCCGGCAGCCCCACTGAGCAGCCTCACAGGTTGGTCTCGTCCCAGGCCGGGTCATTGAGCGTCTTGAGCACCTTGCGCACCAGCCTCTCCAGCTCCTTGCGGGCCCGCTGCTCCTCCTCCAAGGACTTCTTCATCTTCTTGTTGTCCTGGGGCACACACGGGTGAACTCAGTCCTCACCCCACACGCACAGTCCTCACCCCACACAGTCCTCACCCCACACGCACAGTCCTCACCCCACACGCATAGTCCTCACCCCACACGTGCACAGTCCTCACCCCACACGCACAGTCCTCACCCTACATGCACAGTCCTCACCCCACACGCACACAGTGCTCATCCCACATGCACTGTGGCTGAGCCGTACACACACACACACACACACAACCATCAGCTGCTCTGGTGTGCTGAGCTCATTTCTAGGGCACAGTTACCGTGACACTGGGCTACAGCATCAGCAACAATTCACTCCCGCACCCCCTTCGGGCCTCCCACACCCCTCAGAAAGCCAGCTGGCCCAGGGGGACTCAGGGCTGCCCTCTCTTGCTTAGCCAACCAGCTTCCGCTCCACTAGGATTTTCCTACTGTCCCCACGGAGATGCATGCAAGCACAGCAAGGAGAGCCACCCACACACCTGCCGCAGCTCCTGGACCTCATCCTTCAATGCATACACGGTGTCGACAAGGCTCCTGAAACAGAGAGCAGAGAGTGTGCCTGGGCACACCACAGGCTGCCCCCAGCCCTGCGATCCAACCCGGACCTATATGCCAGCCAAGCAGGCGCTAAGTGGCCCTGCCAGCCCCGCCTCCCTGTCGGCCTCGCCCGGGGCAGCCCACGCCCACTGGCAGCAGAGCTCGTGGGCGTGCCAGGACGTCTTACTTCTCTTCTATCACTGTCTGGCCGTTGCTCTTAGTCTCTTCGACTATAATCTTCTCTTCCTCTGGCAACAAGACCTGTGGGGCAGACTCCTTGCGGGAACCTAGAGTAGTTACAAGTAAAAAAAAAACCAGAAACACAGCAGGTGAGTTCCATGGGGAGAGAGAGGAGCAAGCTGACTCTACAACATGACTTAGACTATCCCCCAGCAGCTGTGCACTAACAGCCCCCACCGTGCCAGCCCGAGACCCCGGGTCATCAGCCCCCACCGTGCCAGCCCGAGACCCCGGGTCATCTAGATGCAGCCACCTTTGCCCCTCAATTGTCAACTGCAGCTCACATTTAAACCCGTCAGGCGGGAGCTCAGAGTCCTGCCCTGGGGCCCTGGACTTAAACCACATTGGGAGGCACTGAGTTCTCCCAAGGTGCTGGGGAGACACACAGGATCCAACACACCACACACACACACACACACACACACACGGCATCTGTCAGACCCTGGCCACCACAGCACCGTCTCAAAACACACATGCTATAGCACAGGGCTCAGAAAAAGCCAAGCTTAGCATCTGGTTCTTGAACGACAAATTTTATTAGCCACAGAAACCTGAACATTTTGGTAAGGAAAGAAGGCCGTTCATGACATCGAGGGTCCTTCAAGCCTGGTGGCGAGGTGGGCGGCGGCACACACTCGAGCTTCGGGTTCCACTGCAAGGGCAGGAGGGCGAGCAGCTCTTCGCGCGACGCAGGGAAGCGGCTGTCACCAGCGCTGGGACCCACAGTGTGGTGGTTTTGAAAAATGATTCCGGACGCAAGGTGGAGGAAGGTCAGTAACCGCAGATGCGCAGTCTCGCCAGTGCTGCTGGGCCCGGCATGCACGTCGACTTTGAAAAATGCTAGCTTGTGAGAGAACACAGGGCTTGGCCTGGTTCAGGTCTGCGAGCTGCGTGCTCCCTCACACCCACATGGGGCTCTGGGTCGCCCCAGCCCGGCACCGAGCACGCCCACCCCAGGACTCTGGGTAGTTCTCCCTGCCCGACCTAGGGTCTTGGCCCCCGAGGTCAGCTAAGGCTTTGGGAACAGAGTCCAGCTGTCAAGGACTACCTGGAAGCTGGCCCCCTGCTGATGGCAGCAAGCCTACCGCACATGCCTGACCCAGTAGTGGGGTGCTTCCTTTCACACCCTGACCCCCACCTGGGGACCAGGCATGTGACACCTCAGGCTCACGGCGTCTGGCTCCCCAGAAAGAAATCTCCAAGGGGTCGAGCGGCCAGGGGTCCAGGCTGCCCAGGGCTCCCTGGTGACCCACACACGAGCATCTTCTCGGCCCTTTCCAGTTACCAGGGTGAGGTAGTTGGACAGACCACAGCCACGGAGAAAAGCTCCCTCCTGACTTTCCCACACCTAGCCACTCCAGTTCACAGGTGGGGATGGAGGACAGCAGGCACGCGTGAGGGACACAGCACGTACTGCCAGCCCAAAGCAGCACAGAGCACCAAGAAGACGGGCATGTCCACACCTCAGGCGCACGGCCACAGCGGCCCTGGGCCTCCTGGCCCGGAGGGAGGAGCCGACCTGTTTGCAGCAGCATCCCCAGGTTCTCCACCCGCCCCGCTGCAGCTTCAGTCCAGGAGGCTGAGCCCACGCTGCAGTCCAACCCCAAAACAGCTGGGAATGCATCCCAGGGTCCTGCACTGCCCTTCTCAAAAAGGTGACACAATGGGGAGAGGGGAGGGCTCACACAGCGGCCCCGGGGTGGGGGGTGGTGGGGGAGGGCTCACACAGCGGCCCCGGGGTGGGGGGGGGTGGGGGAGGGCTCACACAGCGGCCCCGGGGTGGGGGGGGGTGGGGGAGGGCTCACACAGCGGCCCCGGGGTGGGGGGTGGTGGGGGAGGGCTCACACAGCGGCCCCAAGGTGGAGGGGGTGGGGGAGGGCTCACACAGCGGCCCCGGGGTGGGGGGTGGGGGGGTGGGGGGTGGGGGAGGGCTCACACAGTGACCCCCGGGGTGGGGGGTGCGGGGAGAGGGCTCACACAGTGGCCCCCGGGGTGGGGGGTGGGGGGACAGGGCTCACACAGCGGCCCTGGGGTGGGATGCAGTGGGGAAGGGGCTCACACAGCGGCCCTGGGGTGGAGGCGGGGAGAAAGGCTGCACTGTTTCGTTTATATCCACCCCCGCTACTCCCTACTCCAGACACTCAAGTTTTCAAATGGCACATGGGTCTGAATCACAAAGGACATGCACCCTAAGCCAGCAGCGCTGTCCCAGTGGTGCCCCCCTCTCTAGCCACCCAGCCTCCACCTCAGAGCAGGTAGCAGACAGAGCCCTGGTGCAACGAGAATACTGCCAAGCAATCGGGTTCAACTGTGAAGGGGAGGGTTCTGCATGGTGCATGAGTGTGTGCCCAGCCTGCGGGAGACTGACACCCCAGTGCCAGTGTTGGACGCTGCCTGCAGGAAGCTGGAGGCACTCACAGGGTTCCTGCAAGCAGATCTGAGCTTCCCAAATTCTGTGTTTCCAAAGAACAAGGTGGTTCCCGGATCACCCACTCTGGGAGACCTGAGGCGCTGCAAGCGCTGGTCGTAAAGCGCTCGCACAGCTTTAGTGACACTTTCCATGTTTGGGTCCCAGGTGGAGAAGTACCACACCTGCCCATGTGGCGGGCACTGACTCGGTCCAGTCCGACCCAGCAGCTCTCCCACCACATGCCCACCACGTTCACCTGGGCGGAGGTGTGAGCCACAGCCTGGGAACATGAGCTAGACAGGTCAGCGCCTCGCCTTGGGAAGCCCAGATACCGGCAGGCACTTGCCACCTCACACACGCCACGAGGGGCCCAGGTAGAAACAGCAGGTGCCATCCCAATCCCAGCCCAGGGCCACTAAGGCGCCTCGCCTCACCTTAACAGCTAAGCCCCCAGAAAAGCCAGAGCCCAGCACGGTGTGATGTGCGGGCATGAAGCAGGCATGCCATAGCCTGCAAAGCTCCGATTCCGCCAGAACTGAAGTGTCCACCTCTGTGGTTGGCAGCGCCCCAGCCTTGCTGGCTTCGGGACCGCCCTCCCCACTGCAGGGTACACCCCACTGGGGTAAGCGGACGCCACGGACTCCGCAGAGGCCTCCAGCCCCTGACGAAGCCCAAGGCGGCTCTACACAGCGGCCAGTGCTCCTCTCCCCTGGAGTCAGCTGTCAGGGACCTCCGACACGCAGAAGCAGAACGCAAGGCGCCAGCAAACCAGGAGAACAAGACTGCCCCATGACTGAAAACTAGCACTAAGGGGGACGAGTTACCCAAGTCTGATCAAGGACGCCCAGCCTGGGCCATGTCCGGGAGGACCGTCAGGGATAAGGGCAGGCCCCATAGCACTGCCAACTGCACTACGCCCGCCCCCCAACCAGGCAACAAACAGTGAGAGCCACAGGCTAGCAAAGGCAAAATTTATTTCAGCTGTACATAACAGATGTCTTATTAAAGTATAAAACAAACATTTCATTGTCATATGCAACCACAAACATGTGCACACTGTACAATGCAATGCAATGTTCAGATATACATCCAGTCGGGCTCCGAGGGCGGCCGTAACCCAGGGACAGCTTTTCCCCTTCCTAAAGACCACAGTATATACAGACTTGGTTCCCAGGCCTCAGACCACTATTTACACGTGATGGTGTTTTGGCAACTTTATGCAAAAACACACAGGCAAGAGAGCTTGGTGCGAGCGTGGCAGGGACCCCGGCAGTGTGCATGGGCGAGGAGGGGACGCCTAGCAGGGCACCTGCGGCGGGCTGCACTCAAGTTCCACAGGAGAGGCACGGCAATGGCCCGCACGAGGGCCGCCCGGGCCTGTAGCAGGCCATAGAGCTCAGGGTGCCAGGCAGAGCAACGCAAAGAACGGCTGTCAGGTGACCGTCGACATGTGACCAGAATGGCTGCACCTGCATGAAAGGGATGATGGTGAGCCGCTGCAACTCTGGTGTCTGGAACATCACCGAACTTGTCTCCAAAGATGACCAAACCTTCTTTGGAGTTCAGAAAAATCTAGAGGCGGCAGCTGCCCTGCCGGACAACACTGCAGCTGGCACAAAATTGACCCAGGCCAGGCCAAAGCATCAAAACCAGTACACTCACTGTCCAAACCAAGAGAGGCTGTACTCGTAGAGTCGGCCAAGAGGGCTGCCCTGGGCCACAGCCAGCCGAAGCTGCTCCTAGACCTGCTGCGTGGTCTTGAACAAGTCCAGAAACAGCTCAGTTACATCTCTCCAAAATGTCCATTTGCTATTTGGGTGAACAACAAATAAGCCCCATTTCTACTGGAGATTAACACTGGGCTCAACCTTTAGAAGAGCCTCCCTAAACTCATCTATTTCTACTAACTGATGCAAATACAGTCTCCAGGCACAGCACGCGGTCAGCGGCTACAGGGGACAGAGAGCTGGGAGTGACTGTCGTCCCGGTGGCCTCCAGGCCCAGCCATGTCCACACAGAACGAGGTTGCCCGTGTGGTGTGCAGGGAGCCCTGCCCAGTCCACTAATACCAGAGCCAGCTCCCAGGCAAGCATACTGCTCAAGACCCCAACACTAAGAGCGCGGGTGGGCAGAAAAGGGACTGACTGACGGGCTGCACACACTCACAGCCACCTGGACTTCCGGCCACCCTGAGGAGAGGAAAAACGTTACCCCAGCTTAGTACGGCATCATACTGAAAACACAACCACAGGTTCCATCGTAACACCAAGCAGAGCATGCGAGGGCTAGACCACCCTGCTGGCTGAGCAATGGCGCCTGACACCATACGCAGCTCTGTTTGATGCGGGGTTAGTCCGAGTGGGGCCTTGCAGCTCCTGAGACAAACCTAGGAAGGTGGGGACTCAGAGTGGAAGGCAGACTTTGGCCTCCAGGGAGGGCTGGCATGGCACCGCACAGCTCTGCTCTGCTCACCAAGGCCTCTCGGACCACAGCCAGGCCAGCTCTGCGGAGCCGAATGCTTCATACGGGGGAAGTGTGGGGTGTAGACCCGCTTGGCCCACAACAGAAGCCCCCGTGCGTGGGCAAGTGTGGTGCGGGGCTCAGCCCGGCTGGCTGCACCGTGACCACATGCCTCCCTGCACAGGACACGCGACGCGGCCCGGGGAGCACGCACACGACGGCTCTGTTGTGTGTGTGTGTGTGTGTCTCCACCCCCCGTCTCCCCACCAGGGCTGGCCAGGGAGAACTGAGTGTCTGAGTTTCCACGGGCGGCACTTGAACCACAAGTTTGTGTGTGTCCATTAAAATAGAAGTGTTCAAACAGTTGTATCCAAAAAGAACCGACAAGTTCTACAAGCACTACACTGAGAAGGCCCCAGACCCCGGAGGGCCACACAGCAACTTCCCATTAAGAAAAGCACCCTCAGGCAGAGGTGCAGGTGCGAGTGGGACACACCGGCTCCCTCCACCATACACGGGCAGTGCCGGAAACATCACATAAGGAGACAAGGAACAGCAAGAAAACACCTAAGCAAAGCAGGCCGCGGCCCCACAAGCATGTCGGGGACAGCTGTGAGGTGCACTAGTTCTGGTGGGAGATAGAGGAGCAACAGCTCTTACGAGATGCTGGACCCATCCTGTAACTATGGGCTGTCCATATACTGTCATACTCAGGGTCGTCCGGGAGGTCTGAGGGCTCCAAACGAGAAAGGCTGCTGCGACGGCCCAACGAGTCTAGACTGGGCTGGTCATCATCAGCCAAGACGTGATTATGCATCAGGTCAGTGCCTTGCCAAGCTACGACAGGAAGGGCGACAGGTGCGACAGGCAGGGGAGGACGGACAGAAGAGCCACAACCAAAAACATGAACGAAAGCAAAAGGTGACGGGAAGAGAAGGAAAGAGAAAATACTGTTAAAAACGGCAACAAAGTTTGCTTCTCCGTATATACACAGCTGGCTTTTCATAAGAAACTCAGCACAACCCTTAGCACAAAGTTATACCATTAGCAGTTAAACATAACGAAATACAACCGCTTCAAAGTAGCCCCTTTTGAACAATAGTGTCGTAAGACTCTCGGTTAAGAAATATTTTACAAATTATACCGAGGTCAAAAAGCAACTCCGTCCAGGCAGTCAGCCAAGCCTGCCCACACTGTAGGAGCAGCCTCCGTGAGCGCATTACACGAAACTGCCCTGCTCAGCGAGTGGAGGCAACAGACACAAGTGGCTTACCGTGTCAGTCCCCAACCTCCGCAGAGAGCCCCGGGTCTCCCCTACCCACACCCCACGCCCAGGGAGTCGGGGAGCCCAGGGTGAATCTCCCACAAAGCCATCGAGCCCGGTGAGGGCACAGCCAGCAATGCCCTTGGGATGTGTGGACACCTCGGGAAGCGAAGGAGAAACAACCCCAGGGACAGCTAGTAGCTGTGAGCAGTGGCCCTGGGCAGGCAAGTGTGCGAGGGGCTCCCCCTGAGGGGCCCAAGGAGCCCCGGCCCTGCAGCTACAGGGCTGGCCCTGCTCTAGCTCTCGTCCCAGTCCTCAGCTGCCGCCAAGGCCTTCCTGCCTCCAAGCGAACCGACACCTGCACGCTGGGCCTCCAGTCCTCCTGGCCTTCCACAGACTGCTTGCCACATCGTCCGCAGGCAGAGAGCTGCCCCCACCACGACATCAGCCCCTCCCTACCCATGCCTCAAAGCCGCCAGCAAAGGCCAGAGCGGGGAGCAACCCCGAGGCTGCATCCTAAGAACCAATGTGGATACACGGCGCCTGGCTTCTCCTGTACAGGAGCTGTGGACACACTTAACCCAGGCCATGGCACGGCCCCACTACTGAGCAGAGGCGGCTCCCCTCCAGCACACACACACTGGGGACCCTGCCTGTGCAGCCAAGAGCCCCGGCCTAACAGTCCACTTCAAGGAAACCAAACTGAGCTGAAACTAAAACTAAAACACTCTAATTACCAACACTCAAAACAGCCCCAACACACACAAGTAGCTGACCGGCCCTGGACAAGGTGCACAGGACCTCCCCTTTCTATCCTGCCGCCGGTGCCTGCACACAAACAGGCCAAAGACAACTCCCCAGGCAGGAACCCAACACAGTCCAATGCCAGGGAGACACAGTCAAGGGCCGTCCTCAGAGGCCCCAGGGTGCTGCCAACACCGTCATCACAATGTCCTCCCTGACCTCACGTGCACTTCTGTCCCCGGGGCAGGACACCCACCTGAGGCACCACACGGCAGGGGAGGTAAAGAGGCGAGACCAGCCACTCAGCCAGCGTAGGGTGGACAGGGAACCAACACAGGATGAGAAGGGATCAGTTTCCATGGCCAAGTAGTATGTAAGACACCCAGCTCCCCTAAAACCCTGAAAAACCAGACTAAGTCTCTGCCACAGAACAGAAGCTGCAGCAGGACACACAGTCCACGGCACCAGCCACAGAAGCACAGCCGTGGACAGCCACGGCACACCCACAGCAGGACACACAGTCAGTCCACGGCACAGGCCACAGAAGCACAGCCGTGGACAGCCACGGCACACCCACAGCAGGACACACAGTCAGTCCACGGCACCGGCCACAGAAGCATAGCCGTGGACAGCCACGGCACACCCACAGCAGGACACACAGTCAGTCCACGGCACAGAAGCACAGCCGTGGACAGCCACGGCACACCCACAGCAGGACACACAGTCAGTCCACGGCACTGGCCACAGAAGCATAGCCGTGGACAGCCACGGCACACCCACAGCAGGACACAGTCAGCCCATGGCATCGGCCACAGAAGCACAGCCGTGGACAGCCACGGCACACCCACAGCAGAATACAGTCAGCCCATGGCACTGGCCACAGAAGCATAGCTGTGGACAGCCACAGCACACCCACAGCAGGACAGTCAGTCCATGGCACCGGCCACAGAGGCACAGCCGTGGACAGCCACGGCACACCCACAGCAGGATGCTGGTGGACGGCCCATAGCACAGCCCATGGAAAAAGGCCCACAGACAATCCACATATGGCCTACACATAGCCCACAGCAGGATGCTGGTGGACAGCCCACAGCACAGCCCAAGGAAGGATATCCGCGGACAGCCCACAACACAGCCCAAGGAAGGATATCCGCGGACAGCCCACAGCACAGCCCAAGGAAGGATATCCGCGGATAGCCCACAGCACAGCCTATGGGAAAATACCCATGGACAACCCACAGATGGCCCATGCACAGCCCACAGCAGGACGCCTGCGGGTGGCTCACTGCACAGCCTATGGAAGGACACCCGTGGACGGCCCACGGCACAGCCCATGGCAGGACACCCATGGACAGCCCACGGCACAGCCCTTGCAGGATGCCCATGAATGGCTCACAGAACAGCCCACGGAACAGCCACAGCAGAGCCCACATCAAGACGCCTGTGGACGATCCGTGGCACGGCCCATGGAAGGACACTCGTGGACGGCCCATGGCACGGCCCATGGAACAGCCCATGGTAGGACATCAGTGGAAGGATGCCTGTAGACAGCCCATGGCACAGCCCACAGCACAGCCCACGGAAGGACACCCACAGATGGCTCATGGCACAGCCCAAGCTCCTTCACTAAGCTACCGAAACACCATGATGAGGGCCTACCCAAACACTCAGCTACTCACGACAACCTTCAAATGCACTGGCTTTGGAGTGCATACAGGAATCCCAGGAAGCTGGCACACCAAGGCCACAGAGAAGCCACACAGCACACCAGCCGATGCTCACTGCCTGCCAGCACCCCTCAGCAAAGGCAGCTCCCGGGGAGGGGGCACGGAGGTGGGGAGGGTATTCCCCAGAGGACCACAAGCCACTGCCCACGGCTCAGACCCTGCTTAGGGGAGGGGGGACCCGGGCTCTGCTCAAACTGCACCCCTGGATGGCAAGCCCCACTAGGCCCACTGCTGCGGCACACACTCAGGGGCACTTACTGGAATTCAGCGTCTGCCGTGTCTTGGCGCTTGTGCAGTAAGCTTCAATGACTTTGAGGATCTGTGCATCCTCCTCTAGGGCGGCGGTGCCTGCCAGAGAGGACACATAGTCAGTGCACAGCGCACACACACGTACACACATGGCGGACACAGTGCTCACGGCCGTCCAGGGCACACACACAGAGGACACAGTGCTCACGGCCGTCCAGGGCACACACACGTACACACACACAGAGGACACAGTGCTCACGGCCGTCCAGGGCACACACACATGTACACACACACACGTACACACACGGCAGACACAGTGCTCACAGCCATCCAGGGCACACACACACGTACACACACAGCGGACACAGTGCTCAAGGCTGTCCAGGGCACACACACTGCCATCCCCAAGGCGCTCCCAGCACTGACACACACATCCCCACAGGAGTCCCGGCTTAGGCACCTAGAGCAGTGCCGGCCGGATATGCTATCCGCTGCTTTTCTCTCACCTGATTTCTCGGTTCTAACAGCGTTTTGGTTCATTTTTAACCCTTTTTCATCAGCAGTCAATTTGGCCAAGGTCAACAGCTTAGAGGTGGAGCTAGTGCCCATCACATGCCATGCTTGGGTGCTTGGATCAACTCCTGCTCTGCTTCTCACCCACGTCCTGTTGACACTCTGATGGCCCCCAGGGCAGAGCAGACGGAGCTCCTGGTTTCTGGCTGGCACCCGGCTGGCCACCAGCTGGCCCGTAGCTGCAGCTCCAGGGAACGCATCAGGCAGACGTCTTGCTCTCTGCCTTTCACTTTGGTACTAGCTTTACGGAGTGAGCTGGAACATCCCATGGCTCCATCGGGAGCAGGTATGCCTCTATGATCTACTGTGCCGACTGTATACAGTCCTACTAGCCTTAGAGGAGCAAGGGCCCTCAGCACACCATTTGCCAAGGAGAGCACAGTGAGGAAAAGGGGTTCCCAACCTCAGCGATGGAAATCCAAACACAGACCAGCCTGGCAGGGACTCCTGACCCACTGGTCTCCACGCTGAGACCAAAGGGCACACGCCCTCGGTGGGCCGCTGGAGGTCAGGGCCCCCCCAGTTACGGTGGCTGTTGGGCTGCAGGAAAGCTGACATTTGAGAAGCAAATATGCACGTCACCTGACGACAGACTGCTGCCTGGGCCAGCGCCCCCTGCAGGCAGCTGTGAGCACTAAGCAAAGGTAAAGGCGGCCCATTCCAGCCCACGGAGAGCAGCCCTTCTTGCAGGGCTGGTAGCATGCACCTGGCTGGCACTGGTGGCACCCATGGAGTGCCCCAGGTGTGGGCTTCAGCCACAGAGGAATCAGGTTCCCCTCGCCCCACCGCAGTGCGTGTCCACCACTCCTCTCTTTCCACCGCTCCGGGCTATGCCCCACCCTGGCCCCTCCCCGCTCTCCATGCCTGGGCAGCTCCAGGCTTGGACGGCTCCCGATCCCCCGCACTCCCTGCCCAAGGTTCTAACCAGGTGGAGGAGTCCCCCAGGCCCCAAGGGCTCCATGTCTTGTCCAAAACCCTTCCCTGGGTGCCACTCAGCAGGTGCAGGGCTCACAGGTCCTTGAGCCCTGTGGTGGGATCTCTGTCCACAGGCACACTCTACAAGGACAGGGTTTGCCAGTCTCTGGGCTGTGGTCCTCAGGCTAGGCACACACACACACAGGCTGTTCCTGTGTCCCCCCTCCACACACACACACAGAGGCTGTTCCAAGGTCTACACACACACACACACACACACACACAGAGACTGTTCCTGTACACACACACACGCTGTTGCTGTGTACACACACACACACAGGCTGTTCCTGTGTCTACACGAGCACACACACGCACACACACGCGCACACACACACAGAGGCTCTTTCTGTGTACACACGGGCTGTTCTACACGAGCACACACACACAGACTGTTCCTGTGTCTACACACACACACACACACACACACACACACAGAGGCTGTTCCTGTGTCCCCCCTCTCTCTCACATACACACAGCCACACAAACCTTTCCTGGTCCTCTCCCAGCAGGAAGGTGGTGAGACAAAGGGGAGACTCCCAGAAGAGACAGGGAAGGGGGACAGTGACCAGTCACCTGCCTTGCAAGCAGTTCTTGTCACGCCAAAGCCGCCGTGAAAGCAACAGGAGTGTGAGCTGCCCCCGGGAAGAGCTTGGAGGAGCCCAACCCTGGACCAGAGCCTGCGGTGCATGTCTGGGAGGATGCAGGAACACCAACAGCCAGTGGCAAAAGCCCCAGCTCACAGCGCAGGGTTGCAGCCTCACCGCTGCAGACCGGTGGCCTGTGCCAAAAAGCACCCCAAGTCCCTTCCAGCCACAACACAGCACTCACTTTTCCGCAAGGCAAACTCTTCATCGGAAGGCTTCCGCTCCGGCTTGCGCTTCGGCAGGAGTTTCTTCATGGTCTTGGGGCTCTTGCTAAGGTCCTAGAGGAAGAAGGGAGAGAAAAGCTGACCCTCCACAGCAAGCCCTCAGAGTGGGCCGCCGTGGAGGCTGGCACTCAGTCCTTCCTGCTCACTTACTCAGCTGTGAAGCAGAGCCAAGCACAGCAAGGAGGAATCAAGAGTGAGCCATGGCAAGTAAGCTCCCAATCATTCCTTTGATCCGCAAACCCCGGCAACTGAAGCCAGGAGCCAGGAACCCAACCCAGGGCTCCATCACAGGTGGCAGGAAGCCCAGGACTGTCTCCCAGGGCACACATCAGTGGGAAGACAGAACTGGGCACTGAGCAGAGGACCAGCGACGCAGGACCTGAGCAGCCTACCCCAAGCAGCTTGTTTCTCCCCTTTGCCAGGTGCTGGGCAGTAACTTAAAATCACATGAGCCACGGGCAGCTCTGGCTCTCCTGTTACAACTCCGAGAGCACATGGCAAGGCGACACTGCCAAGAGAGGAGAGACAAGCAGTCGGGAGAGAGGCTACGTCCCTCGCGAGAGGTGGGACAGGACTGGCAGCCCAAGGGACACAGCCCCAGGCACGGCCCATCGGAGACGAAGCAGCAGAGGCGACCCCTCTACACTCTCCCCCAGACACTCACAGGGCTCACGCTCATCACGCTCACACTGTGACCTGACACGTGTGTACTCATGCTCACACTGCGACCTGACACGTGTGTACTCATGCTCACATTGTGACCTGACACGTGTGTACTCATGCTCACACTGCGACCTGACACGTGCACTCACTCCTCACAAAGCCTTTCATGCTTGCACTCACACCCGTCATGCTCACTCCTAGTTCCTCACACGCACTTCCTTTGTGCCCTTAGCCTCACGCTTGTACTGCTCACACTCAAACCCTTCCTCTTATTCACTCTCCCTTGTAAACTCTCACACCCAGATACCTAACCTTACTCACGCTCATCAAAACCATATCCATCATTTAGCTGGATATGAAACTACTCCCTACAAGACACTTCTCAACACTTTCTTTCCGCATCTTGAGCTCACACCGGCACACACAGCAACTCAGGATCAGAGGCAGCAGGCTCAAGAATCTGCACTAGCTCCTCACATACCCAGGAGGAAGCTGTCTGACGGAGTCCACAGCCTCCGGATCGCAAACCTGAGAACGGGCTGTGCAGTCCCTCAGAGCCGCTATGCGCTCACTCGAGGCTCCAAGCCAGGCCGGCTAAGGCTTGTGTGGGCATCCTCTGGCTTACCTGGGCTCCCGGCCCTCCAAGCAGAGGGGGACGCAGGAGGAAGGCAGCCTGCTGCCCGCTCCTGGCGACACAGCCTTTCTCACATCATGTTCAAGTTCACTCAAGTGAAAGAAAGCATGGACCAAGTGCACAAAAACCAGTCTCAAGACAAGCTCACCCCACGCTGGCTCTGCAGCCCGAAGCCCTCACCTCCTTGTAGCAGAGGGCCGCCGAGGGCCGGAGGGGTGGGGCAGGCCGCAGGCAGCTCAGGCTCCATGGCTTGGGCGTTTTTGGAGGCTCCAGGGGTCCCCAGTTGATGGTGGTGTGTGGGGTGCCATGGTGGGAGGGGTGGGGCAGTGTGTGGTAGGCAGGTGCCAGCGGCACCGGCTTGCTGTCCGCGTGCTTGCCGGATGGAGTCATCGGGTGGGAAGGGAGCTGCAAGGCAGAGATGAGCAGACAAGATTCAGAGTTCAGCACCGTGCTCACACTCCACGTCCCTTTCCAAGATCCCCTCCCCCGGTCACGTGAGCCGTGGGCCTCTGCTGCCCCGCTTTCCTCCACATGCCATCCCTTTCTGAGTCACAGGTCCACAAGTCACCCACACTGTCTGCTTCTGGCCTCCACAGCTCCGCGTCAGGGTGCAGGGCTAGACATGCCACAACCTACAGCTGCAAGGGCACGGGGTTCTGGGGACATGAGGGAGCTGGCGGCCAGGCCCATTTCTACCCATGGGTATTGGGGTGTTCCAGGTACAAAGGGTACCTGAAGGCTACAGACAGCTGCAGTCTGGTCTGTAGGACAAAACGCACAGCACTTGCAAACAAGGCTGCTTCTCAGGAAGCCTCGCCTCAGCTGTAACCAAAACAAAGCCGCCTCAAAACGCAACTTCTCAGAGTGGAGTGTCCGAGCGATGCCCATTCAAAACCACCCACTGCACTGGGAGGTCAGCAAGAGAGAACCAAATCCAACCAGTAACCTCAAAATCCACCAGCGACTTCAAAGGAGCTTCCCAGCAGGAGACAAGAGGGGCTGGCTCTGGCGGGGGAGATGGCTCTGGAAGGGGAGGGGATGGCTCTAGGAGGGGAACAGCTGGGGGGGACGGCTCTGGGAGGGAGACGGCTCTGGGGGTGATGGTTCTGGAAGGGGAGGGGACGGCTTGGGGGAGGACAGTTCTGGTGGGGGTGATGGCTCTAGAAAGGGAAGGGACAGCTCTGGGAGGAGATCAGCCGGCTCTGGGGGGGTGATGGCCCTGGGAGGAGAGTGGCCGGCTCTGGGGGGGTGATGGCCCTGGGAGGAGAGCGGTCGGCTCTGGGGGGTGATGGCTCTAGAAAGGGAAGGGACAGCTCTGGGAGGAGAGCGGCCGGCTCTGGGGGGGTGATGGCCCTGGGAGGGGAGGGGATGGCTCTGGGGGGGGGGCCGGCTGGGGGGGCAGCTCTGGGAGGGGACAGCCAAGTTATGAACCTACAGCAACTGTGCAGGGACACTGGCTAATTCCAGGAAGCTGGCAGCTGATGGCAGAGCACCGAGTGCTGAAGGAGGAGAGTCTGGGATCACCTGTGCCAGTCCTCCATGCCACAAACAGCACGGGCTCACCACATCCAAGCCATGGAACGTACAGGGGCAGAATCCCTCCCCGTGAGAACATCACAGCACGCAATGCCTGCCTCTGTGATTACATGAAAAAGCCAGGACCAGTCTACGTTGCACTCTGGGCTAACATTTGAACAGAGGCGGGCACAGGGAGAACACGCCAGGCCAAAGGGAAGTTCCTCAGAAGCAGAGTGTGTGGGGCCTGGTGGCGTGGCCTAGCAGCTAAAGTTCTTACCTTAAACGCCCCGGGATCCCATATGGGCACCAGTTCTAATCCCGGCAGCTCCACTTCCCATCCAGCTCCCTGCTTGTGGTCTGGGAAAGCAGTAGAGGACGGCCCAAAGCTTTGGGACCCTGCACCCAAGTGGGAGACCTGGAAGAGGTTCCTGGCTCCCGGCTTCGGATCGGCGTAACACCGGCCATTGCGCTCACTTGGGGAGTGAGACATCGGACGGAAGATCTTCCTCTCTGTCTCTCCTCCTCTCTGTATATCTGACTTTGTAATAAAAATAAATATTAAAAAAAAACAAGGAGAGCCATGAGGATGCAGCCACTGAGCACAGGAACGTGCCGAGCGCCGACACTGCCAGCCAGCGCCAGGCCTGCGGAGGACTCCCCGAAGCTGGCTTCTGGAAGCAGCAGCGCCACTCAGAGTCACCTGCACTGCCCAGGCAGTGGAGTGAGAGCCAGGTCCAAACGCTACCCTCAGCAACCCTGCACGGGCTCAGTGGCAGCAGGCAGCGCCCAGCAGGCAGGGACGGAACAAGGCTACTGCACGGGAAGCCCTGCCTGCGGGAGAGGCGGTCCTAAGCATTCAGTACAGGAGGGAGCCACTCTGCCAACACAAGCTGTCTGCACAGGCACGACACCTCAGGACGCCTGTCCAGTCCTCAGCTGCCTCTGGTCAGGACAGAGCCGGCTGGCGTCCTCAGTGCCGAGCAGTGCTGGTGCGGCGCTCCCAGCACCGAAGCACTGAGGAGCAGTCTGGTAACGCCTTCAGCACCCATCTGGCTGACGGCTGGCCTCATTGCTGCCCACGTTTTCTAAATGATGCACCAAAGTTAAGGCCAAGGCCTTAGAAAAGCAGCCAGCACTTACGACCCCGGGGCTTCACGGAGTCTCCTGAGCACACCCCCCAGGGCCCCTGGGAGGGGGAAGGCAGCTTCCTGCCCGGCAGGCATGACCATGTGTGGACAGGAGAGGGTGGGGTGCGGTGCAGCAGTGGAGCTGCAGAGAAAGGGGCAAATGCAGGCAGTGGAGCAGGACGGCAGCCCTGGGCACGGCCGGTGTGGACAGCACACGCTGCCCAAGGAGGCTGGGAGGAGCAGACGCGCACACGCCCTTACGGTGTGGGACGGCACCGAGTGGGGTTTGATGGTGGGGTTGCCGACAGGTGCCGTCTTGGTCAGCCGGTGCAGGTGTTCCACCCACTCGTGCAGGTCCTGCTGGCTGCCACACGACACGACGATCCGCTCGATCATGCTACCTGAGCGGCACAGGAGAGAGCAGGTTCAAGTGGACGCGGCACACAGCATGCACGCCCAGCCCAGCCCGTCCCGCCACACAGTGCGCATGCACACACGAGGCATCTGTCACCTGATATTTCAAACGCGTTCCTGTGACTCTCACTGTCCTCCAGTTTTGTGACGGTCATTCCCGTGGTGGGCAGCTTTCCCTACAAGAAACCCACGAAGTGCCACAGTGAGTGCTTCTCTAAGGAAGAAGGCCTTGACGTTAGACACTACATCACTCCTGAAACACCACACAGCTGTGCGACCCAGAAAGTTCTTTTGTTTGTGGCAGGTGTGTGTGTGTAACAAAAACACCCCTCTCTCACATATCACCTAACATCAAAACCCAGAGCAAGAGCCAGCAGAAGGCCTGGAGGGAGGAAGCCCTGCCAGGAGTGACGAGCCCAGCACCGGGCTCAGGTGAGCCTTATGGGATATGCTGGAGAGGGGAGGCTATGAAAAAAAAACTGGAGAAGCACCGCACACAAGACAAGGATAGAGTGAGAAATCAGGACGAGAGCTGAGCAGGCTCTGCAGTGAGGTCTGCCAGGCACGGCTGCGGCTACACCTGAGGCAGGCATGGCAGGACAGCCAGGCCCCTGCGGCAGCACTCAGGCACTGAGCAGGGCCCAGACAGGGTCAACAGCTCCCAGGCTCAGTTCACCCAAGCCTCGGGACACTCCCTGGAAGTCAGGAAGCAGAGCACGTCCGCAGGCACGCAGGCGCTGTCTCCCAGCACACGGGCCACGTCACAACCTGGCGGGCACAGGCACCCAGCTCTTCTCCCCGACCCCTGCCTCGGGCACTGAGGCAGACCCCAAGCTGCCGTCCAGCCAACAGGCCCGCGGGCTGCTGGACACTGCAGCGGCCATGTGCAACTGAGCCCTGTGCCACACCACGCTCCCCAGTGTCTCCCATGGTGAGCTGCAGTCACAGGAGCGCAGGGAGCGAGTGGGGCAGAATCCTGCTGCTGGAGAAACATGCCAAAGGCCAGCTTCTAGAAGCAGATGCACATGCCCACGGGTCCCCAGCCATCACAGCCTAGTGGGGCACTGATGGGGAGCAGGCACAGTAAGTCTGAGTGGGACCCCAGAAGGTCACAGATTCAACTTGGTTTTAAGACACATTTTTGAAATCATTGTGTGGTGACAGGTGTTTGGGAGTGACAGACAGAGCTTCCCGTGGAAGAGCAAACAGCCTGACTCGGGCCAGCCCACATCCTTGCCGGGGAGAAGCAGCCTGACTCGGGACACTCCATATCCCTGCCGGGGACAGGCAGCCTGACTCGGGACACCCCACATCCCTGCCGGGGACAGTAGCTTGACTCAGGACACCCCACATCCTTGCTGGGGTCTTAGTGCCCAAGGAGGGGTCAGTCTCTGCATCTGTACAGGAGCCACACGACTGGCAAGGCCTACCAAAGATGTCCAGTGGGCGGCAGAGGGCTGGAAGTCACTGGACACCATGGTCTCTCAGCACGGTAACTGCCACTGCGTCTCAGGTCAGCCTCACATTGTCACCGAGAGGCAGTGAAAGGCACGCGCTCCTGCTGACCCATGCGGGCACCGCTGCTCGCCTGCAGGCTCTTGGCCACGTCTCCTCCCCTTACCAACCCTGTGCTAGAACCGCACGGCAGGGGCCAGGTGGGGACAGCGAGCAGCAGGATGCCAGGTGCGGCACTCCCGGGCCTGCACCGCTACTTCTTACACAGAGCAGACCGCAGCAAGTCTGATTCCCAGTGTGTTCAGACCCAGAGACCAGAGTCACGGGGCCCCGCCAAACCCCAGACCACACACACCACACACAGACACCTGCAAATGCAAAGCCAGCCTAAAGGTCCTTCTCGAGCCCCATGAATAGCAAACACAGCTGCGTGGAAAGGACTCACCTGGTAGATGAAGCCACTCATCCTGGGGCTGGCCGACAGCATCAGCAAGGTGTTAGGGAAAAGCAGCAGGTACCGCTCACTCTTCTCCTGGCACAAAGACACACCCAGAGGACCTGCTAAAGAACACCTGCCGAGGGGGAGCACCTGCCATGGGGAGCACCTACCGAGGGGGAGCACCTGCCGAAGGGGAGCACCTGCCATGGGGAGCACCTGCTGAGGGAGAGCACCTGCCATGGGGGAGCACCTGCCGAGGGGGAGCACCTGCCATGGGGAGTACCTGCCGAGGGGGAGCACCTGCCGAGGGGGAGCACCTGCCATGGGGAGTACCTGCCGAGGGGGAGCACCTGCCGAGGGGGAGCACCTGCCAAGGGGCACACGCTCACTTCATCAGGTTCTCCAATTAGTGCCAAGGGCACTCTGCCACCTCATGTCAGCCACAGTAAGCAGAAATAAAATTCCAAGTAACACAGAAGCCTTCACAGTGGACTGAGAGAGGGTGTTTTAACTGATACATAAACTCACGGGGTGCTAAGTCCTTCAAAATAAAAAGCAAGTAAGCACAACGATCAACAGGCCACGGACTCTCAAGCACCCCGTGCAACAGCCCTGAACACTCAGCTCCCAAGGGGCTGAGCCGGGACCAGTGTCAGCGGTTCAGGCACAAAAGGACACCTGGTCACGCTGTGCTGGCGACATAACAGCTGGTGGGGAGAGGACACAGACCTGCTTAGAGGTCAAGGTCCACCTGCAGGGAGGACACAGGCCCTGCGGGGAGCACTCCAAGGCCCAAATCCCCAGGATGCCGTGCACCGCTTCCTCAGGTATCCCATGAACTCTGATCCAATTCATGCACAGACTTAAAAGCAATACTTCCATGCTAAAAACCATTTGCTTTAATAAGGTTAATGAAAGCCAAACACATAACTCACCCAGAACCAGTGAGAAGGCAGGTGCAAGACCACCACGAGCGGCATGCCCACCACTGCCCGTGACACAGCACCAAGCCCTGCTGAGCCCTGCAGGCCGTTCTGGCTCTGCCCTAAGCCAGCTCCTCTTGGGGCAGGCCTCAAGTGGCTGGGCTCCTGGAACCCACACATAAACAATGTGCTTTCTCCTAAATTAAGGGCAAAATGCTTCCCAGGCCATTCGTCAGACCTGGACTCACACAACAAGCTCTGTGAGACGGGCTCTGCCTGGAAAGGGGCATAATGAAGTGCCCATCAGACATCCCCCCGCTCGGGAGGCTGCCAGGCAGCCCAGGAGCCCCCGCAAGGCAGGCCTTGTCAATCCTGAGCAGCACCTGGCCTTGGGCTGGGGAGATCCTGTACCAGAGAACACCCCTCAGAGAGCATCAGGGAACACCCGCCTCCACCCAGATCTCCCCGACACACGACAGGCCTCCACGGTGGATGTGGTGGGAAGCCGGCTCGTTCTGAGCATGTCATCTGCACAGATAGAATGAAACTCCACAAGAGAAGCTTCTTTCACAATTCAATGGGCATGGGATTCCTGCACGTCAAAGCCGACCGCTCGTAGGGTGCCAGGGACACCACGGAACCAGCTCCAGCAGAAAACCCTGACCCCTCACTCCCGTGAGCAAACACCAACCAGCACACGTCAGCACAAAGTACGATTGCCCTGAGCACAGGAAGTGGGCGGCAGGCAACAGCTGGACACGCAGAGCAGCAGGGCTGGGCAGCTCACTGAGGCCCAGCCCAAGGCCCCGCTAAGGGCAGCGGCGTGAAGGAGGGTGCAGTACCTCACTGCCTGCACACTGCATGGTGACCTGGGACAGGTAGAGCACACTGCCCAGCGTCTTGATGTCGTCCCCCTCCCAGTTCCGGACGGCTTCCGTCAGGATCTGCGACTCCAGCTCCTTCCTCTTCCGCACTTCCTGACACTGGGCCTGACAAGACAGAACAGCACACTCAAAGAGATGTAACTTCCACATTCTTCCTCACTGGCTGGACTGCTGTGTGCCCAACTCCTACTGCCTGCTTGTGTGCAAATGGAAGCTGTTTGTTTGCTTGTTTTAAAGTATGGAATTCAGTCAAAAGGAGCAAACTACAGGGCTGGCAGACAGAGTCACTGCAACTCCACTCCCCGTGTCCCAAACCCCGCTGCGGACGCAGGGGAGACAGTCACCAGGTGACCAGTGTCCGCCGGAAGCCAAGGGCCCCGAGGAGGCGCTGATGCACCTGCACAGTGGCCGTCTGCTGTGACCTTCCCTGACGCCCCCTCCTGCGCTCCCTTACTCACAGACAGGTTCCGGAAGGCAGTCATAGACTTCTGGATGTCTTGTCTGTCGGGATGGTAGTCCTTTCAAGAGCAGAAATACACCATGAGCTTTTGCAAAAGCAGGTGCGCTTCCTCTCGGCCCCTCCCAGGGCCCAACACCCGTGGCCCAAACGAGGGCCAGCCCAGAGCTGAGCTCACAGGATGGGGTGAGCAGAACTGCACCTCCAGCCCACTAGCCACATGCTGACCCGGCTGCCACTGAGCCCAGTTCCACAGGGACCAGTGCCACAGGAATAGGGTGACCCAGCTGCCGCTGCGCCCAGTGCCACGGGGACAGGCTGTTCAGGGCCTGACGTGAGCCCAGAGCAGACCTGCAGCCCATCAGTGAGAATGAAGACTAGCAGGACCACTCACTACAGGGCTCCCAGTGAGTGCCTCCCAACCAGCTATTCCTGACCGGTACCACGGCCCTGCCCAGCTTTTGGAAACACTCCGTCAGCAGCTGGCCGGGGGAAAGCAAGGCGAGGGAGATGCGAGAGCTTTGCATAAAGCTAGAGCAGGAAGAAAAACGCTGGACAAAACTGCCCCGAACCTGAATATCTGCTAAGATACAACACCTGACGCAGAGCTTCTGCTGCTTCCAAGTCAGTCAGATTCTCAAACAAATCACTAGTAAAGTTCCCTTCTGCAGCAAGTCTGACTACGCCAGCACAGGCCCTTGTACAGCACGTCCCAGGGGAAGGAGACAAGGCCAGGGCCTACCTGCAAGTGTCTGATCCCACGGCTGTGTGCCTCACACAGCCCCCGTCTGACCACTCAAGTGACAAATGGGGAGTCAGGGCCTGCCCCCATGTCTGACCGCCGACGGTGACCCACAGTGACACGGGCCCGCCCCCATGTCTGACCGCCGCAGGTGACCCACAGTGACACGGGCCCGCCCCCGTGTCTGACCGCCGCAGGTGACCCACAGTGACACGGGCCCGCCCCCGTGTCTGACTGCCGCAGGTGACCCACAGTGACACGGGCCCGCCCCCGTCTGACCGCCGCAGGTGACCCACAGTGACACGGGCCCGCCCCCGTCTGACCGCCGCAGGTGACCCACAGTGACACGGGCCCGCCCCCGTCTGACCGCCGCAGGTGACCCACAGTGACACGGGCCCGCCCCCGTGTCTGACCGCCGCAGGTGACCCACAGGGAGCCAGGGCCTACCTCCATGTGTCTTTCCAACTCCTTGAGCAGCGTGGGGTACTTGTCGAGACGCATAAAGGGCTTGCTGAGGCCTGTGGTCAATACGAGGATGCCCGGACTGTTGGCACCTTTCATCTCCATGAACTCCCCCAGGTCCTCACTGGGCAAGGTGGTAGAGGGGGAAGAAAGACGGAGGGTCAGAGCTGGGCAGAAGCCAGGCCCTCCCATGAGCGACAGCATTCCACATCCCAACTTGGCTAAGCAAACCTAAGCCATTTTTCTGAAATAGCAGAGAACTCCCCAAGGACTCCCAGTTCTGCGCTCCCATGAGGAACTGGATTCCATGTGTCACACTGGGTCAGCCAGTCTGCGCAATTCTGGCAGCATAATGCCCTCCACACTGGCGACACTTCTCACACTGGAGTGGCCCATGTCTACTAGCACTGCTCGTGTGGCCCAGCACATTGGGCAGCCGCCCCCGAGCCGAAGGCCACATAAGGCAGTACAGGCATTGAGGCAACACACACGGAGGCTTCAGAGTGCTCCACCCTCGCAGAGTGACAACAGCAACAGTGCTCACTGTAGCAGCCACCGCCCATCCCACAGCGACCTTCCACTCTCCCAGGGTCACACTCCCCTGGCACAGCCATGTGGCGCAGGGTCCAGGCTCTCACACACACACACACGTGTCCTCAGCGTCATCTATGGGGCTTCTCTCACACACACTGCACATATAAGGTGTCTTTCTCACACACACACTGCACATAAAAGGCTTCTCTCACACACACACTGCACATATAAGGCTTCTCACACACACACTGCACATAAAAGGCTTCTCTCACACACACACTGCACATATAAGGCTTCAAAAACACACACACACAGTGCACATATAAGGCTTCTCTCACACACACACTGCACATAAAAGGCTTCTCTCACACACACACTGCACATATAAGGCTTCAAAAACACACACACACAGTGCACATATAAGGCTTCTCACACACACACTGCACATAAAAGGCTTCTCTCACACACACACTGCACATATAAGGCTTCTCTCACACACACTGCACATATAAGGCTTCAAAAACACACACACACAGTGCACATATAAGGCTTCTCTCACACACACACTACACATATAAGGCTTCTCACACACACACACTGCACATATAAGGCTTTTCACACACACACACAGTGCACATATAAGGCTTCTCTCTCACACTACACATATAAGGTGTCTCTCACACACACACTGCACATATAAGGCTTCTCTCACACACACTGCACATATAAGGCTTCTCTGACACACACACAATGCACATATAAGGCTTCTCACACACACACTGCACATATAAGGCTTCTCACACACTGCACATATAAGGCTTCTCTCACACACACACTGCATATAAAAGGCTTCTCTCTCACACACACACTGCACATATAAGGCTTCTCTCACACACACACTGCACATATAAGGCTTCAAAAACACACACACACAGTGCACATATAAGGCTTCTCTCTCACACTACACATATAAGGTGTCTCTCACACACACACTGCACATATAAGGCTTCTCTCTCACACACTGCACATATAAGGCTTCTCACACACACGCGCACGTGTCCTCAGTGTCATCTACGGGGCTTCTCACACATACACGTGTCCTCATTGTCATCTACAAGGTTACTCACACACATCACACAGGTGCATATACAAGGCTTCCTAATCCTAAATCACAGCCCTTCATAGTGACGCAATGTAAAACATTACTGCCAGGGCCAGCACAGTAGCCCAGTGGCTAAAGTTCTTGCCTTGCACACATTAGGATCCTATATGGGCACTGGTTCTAATTCCAGCTGCTCCATTTCCCTTCCATCTCCCTGCCTGTGGCCTGGGAAAGCAGTCAAGGACGGTCCAAAGTCTTGGGACCCTGCAACCACGTGGGAGACCTAGAAGAAGCTCCTGGCTTCGGATCGGCTCAGCTCCAGACATTGAGGCTGCTTGGGAAATGAACCAATGGACAGACTATCTTTCTCTCTGTAACTCCTTTTCTCTGTATATCTGCCTTTCCAAAAATTAACAAATCTTAAAAAAAAGCATTACTGCTACACAACCCTGAAGCATTTATAAGCGCAGGGTAGGTGCAGTAGGGTGTATGTCTGTGCACGGGTGCACACATGTGTTTCACAGGCAACCCACAACTCTCCAGGCTGAGCCCACACTTGCGTGCTTCCTAAAAGCTGTTTTTCAGAGTGGCACCTGGCCACAGGAGACACTGGTGTGGAGGTTAACACGTAGAGTACAGAGGTTAGGATGCCCAAATCCCATACGAAGTGCTTGAGTTCGAGTCCTGGCCCCACTTGCAATCCCAGCTTCCTGCTAATGCAGACCAAGGAAGGCAGTGACGATGGCTCAAGCACTCAGCTTCCTAGATCCCACATGGAGAGCCTGGGTTCGAGTCCCAGCTCCTGGCTTTGGCCTGGCTGAGTGCCTACGTGGTGGGCATCAGAGGGCTCCAGCCCCTCACTACCGAATCCATCAGCAAACAGGTAACATTCCATGGCTGCTTTCCCTCAAGCGACAGGACTGAGGGTGTTGAAACCAGGCTGTAAGGGCTCCAAGACCTCGCCATGTGTCACTCTCTCATGTAGCCCTGGGGCACCTAGGGCACAGTCGCCTGCCTTCACTTCTGACCCCGAGCAGCCCTTGCGGGCCTCAGCACCTACCTGGGGGGCAGAGAGACAGGTGCGAGGCTAAGGAGAGCGTACTGCCGGCACCACCTCCCACTCTCACTCCTAAGGACAGCAGGTGAGCAAGCCAGCAACAGTGGCCGCCTGACACACGCCCTGTCAGGGCACCATGACGTGCCTGTCATCGTGCATGGGCCACAAATGACTCACCTCCCCCCGTACCCCCCGACCTGCCCTGGGAGCAGTGGGAAGCCCACGCTGCTGCGAGCACCATCTGCACAGCACCCCACTGCCCACAGACCCTCAAGACCCTCCCTAAATCATTCGCCTCTCCAGCCCCTGGAATGTGAGTGGCTGGAACACATGATACTTCGGTTTTGCCAACACTTCTCTATAGAGCAACAGGTTAACAGGGAGTCATAAAAACCAAGCCCTGTGACAGGAACACTTATGTCAACACCTTTAAATCAAACCCATGCAGCGTCTTTTCTACCACGACAAAAACCAAAGAAAAATCTATTCAGGTCATTGTTGAGAGACCTGAGAATTCACAGGAAATCCCTAACCGTGCAGCAGAGAAAAATATCAACACTAAGCGTGTCACCTTCGCCATCCCCTCGAAAGGCCCTAAAATTAAGTGCTTCAAGTAAAATTTTATAAGCAAAATAACATCTAACATCCCACAAAGTTCTTACAAGGACAAAAGATGCATGCACAGTTAGGAAACTACGTACATCTTGGGTCACTGCTTCACTCTGCAGCTGGTTATAGCTACCTGGACAGAACACCAGCCTTTCCAGCGACTCATAGCACGTCCAATGCCAAGGCACCAGGGACCACAGCGTGCCACAAGGGCCCGGCACACAGATATCCTGACCTGGCCCACACACAGCACTTACACCGATCGGCCCCCCAGAGCCACCCCAGCCCGAGAAGAGACCCACGGTGCCAGCAGCACGGGAAGGGCCAGGCTCCCCTGCCCACTCACGCAGGCGGGACAGGACAGGCAGCAGAGCCGCTGCTTGGGCCCCTCTCTCACGGGCGCCACAGCCAGGGGCTCCAGGGCTCTTGTCCAGGGTGGCACCACCAGAGCCATGCTCCAGGCAGGCCACATGGGGCAGACACAGACACAACCGGGTTGGCTTTTTTTTGCTATTTTGAGAAAACGCCATGCTCTCTCAGACACAATACAAACGGTCATCAAGGGAAGAGCAGCCAGGAGTGCACGCGCACACACACACACACTCACACACTCACGAGCACCCCTCTCAAGAGCCTGAGCACCTCAGAATACGTCCACACCCACCGCCCACGTCACCCTTCAGACAGGTGCTTCCTTCCCTGGGATGCCCCCAGCCAGGGACGCCGGCCGGAGCCCAGGCGGCTCAGCACCCTCCTCCATCCGCAGGAAACTCGCCTATGGAACAAGCAGCACACCCACACCTCGCGGGCACCTGCTGACAGGAGCCAGTGGACTCCCAGTTCCTGCCCTGCCTACCCAGCCCACCCTGGCATGAAGCAGTCTCTAGAACCCGCGGCCCCGATGGCACCCACAGGCTCCTTCCCCCAGCCTTCAGCGGTCACCAAGCCAAAGCGAGACGCTCTTTTATGACAACACAGGGTCACATCTCCAAGTCTCCCTCCCTGTCCTCCAGCAGCACCCCGAGGGGTCACGAAGGTGCCCATGATGCTGCCCACCATCCCTGTCGGGAAGCTGGCCGACGTACCTGTGTTCCGTGAGGACGCTCACTGCCGAGGGGTGGTTGGCACAGTAGGTGACATACAGGTGCTTCATCTGGGGCATCAGCGTGAGGAAGCAGCCTCCAACCCGCTGCTGAGCCTCAGGCACCCTAAAGACACACAACGCAGGTAGAGGGGGCATCAGGCTTCCGACACACAGAGCTCTGCTGAGGGCACACACTGCTCCACGCCACCCACCACCTGCAGCCCGGGCTGCACACCTCCAGGAACCCCTGCAGGACCCGCTCCATGACTCGGGGGAAGCAGGGGAGCCCTGGGAGGCGGCCCTGCTCACAGCCAGCTGCCCGGTGCAGCATCCACAGCACCAGGACTCACACACCTGCCCACACACACGCACTTCAGGCTGCGGAAACCCAAAGCCTGACTTTTCAATGTACATGGAGAATTAGGGAACGTGGCCAGCTGCAGAGATTTCAAACTGCTTCTGAAACAAAACACCCTGATCTGCTCATTCCACTTCCCCAAACTGAGTAGCCTTACAGAACCTGGATGAAAACTAAGGGGCTGACCCACATGGCCACACAGCCACGCCTCCCGGACACGGCCGACTGGGGGTCAGGCAGGCTGGGCAAGGTAGCTCCATCCGTTGGCAAGTGTGTGGGTTGGTTTTGGAATGGGGTGGACAGGGCAGGGCCGAGCAAACCTTAGCTCAATGGCTAGTGTAGAAACCAGGCAGGACCACCAGGTGGACTGTCACATCTACTGGTTTGCATGAGCCAGGGATGGGAGCAGACTCAGCAGGCACAGGTTCCAGCACTCGTCAGCGAGAAGTGGAACTAAGGGCATGCCGGGTCAGGCTGGGATACAGCATCCAAGGTAAAGGCCAAGACGGGAGGAATTATGCCAAGAAGAGCATGCACAAGATCTGTGGCTGGGAACAGGCCTGGTTGGAGAGCAAAAGGGACGCCCTGGCTGGGCTGTGGTTCCCACTGGAGAGTACAAGGGTCAGAGTGGGGGCTGCGATCTGGTCTGATCTGGCTGCAGGGTCCCTCGCACAAGCATGGATTGGGTCTGGGGTGCGCCAGACTGGGCTAGACTCCAGCACTCACTGATGCTCACGAGAACCAGGGTAGGTATAGGACAGCCTAGGCTAGGTCTCTGCCCCTGTTGAACCATGTGTGAGCTGTGTCTGGGTGTGAACCAGGCTTGGTTGGGCTGTAACATCCAACAGTAAAAACCAGAATGGGTGAAGGCCGGTCAGGAAAGGCCACTGTTTGTGCTAGGACAGGAGGTGGACTAAGTAGGGTTGGCCCAAGGACCCACCGATGGACACGAGATCTGGCACTGGGAGAGGTTCCGATGGAGGAGCTTGGGGAATTTCTCTGTCAGCACACAGTCCCAGCAAGTAAGTGCAAGACCCACAATAGGGAGCTGCCCAGACCATGCCAGGTAATGGTGCCCATCCGCATTCAACTCAGGTCAGGGCTAAAACAGGTTGGACCAGTTCATATCACCTGCTGGCGAATCTGAGCACCAGAATGGAGTGTGGGTCAGGCTGGGTCACACCACAGCATAAGCCAGTTGACATGAGGGCCAGGACTGGGGGCCGGCTGTGCTGGGCTAGGCTGTACCCCCTACCAGCATGAGCAGGAATTGGGGGTGGTTCAGGCCTGGCCAGGCTACAGCACCCACTGGCAAATACCAAGGTGAGACAGGTCATGCCAGACTGGGCCACAGCGCTCAACCAACACACATGAGACCCGGAGGGAGTTGCAGGGGGCTCCACTGTTGGACCACCATTATTCCCACTGGTGAGCGTTAGAGTTGGGATGGGGACAGACCAGGATGGGAATGGCTACAACACCTGTGGGCCTCATGTGAGCTGCATTGGGGGAAAGCCAAGCTGGGCTGACTGTTCCTACTGGTGCATGCATAAGTCAGAGCGGGTGAGGATTAGTTGGGCTGGCACAAAGGACAAATTCTGTCAAGTTAAACTGCAGAACCACCTGGAGAACACATGATCCAGGAGTGGGAGTGGGCCCAGGAGGGAAACAGTGGGCACCTGCCTCTTGGGTTGCCACTCCGACTGTGAGCATAAGAACCAGGACAGGGGCAGGCATGGCTAGACAGAGAGTGCACCTGCCAGCACGTGTATGGGCTAGATAGTGGGGCTGGTTGGGTTGAACTAGGCTTCAATGCGCACTGACCTCTATGAGAGCTGAATGGGATGTGGGACAGACTGGCCCAGTCTGCTGTGCATACTGGTAAGCATGGGAGCGAGGGCAGGGGACGAGCCTGGTAGGGGTTACTGTGGGTCGCTCCGACTAGGCTGTAGCTCCCACTGATTAGTATGAGGGCCAAGTATGCGGTGGGCAGGATCAGGATGGGCTGCAATATCCACTGGTTTGTGTAGAAGACAGGGCTGGAGACAGAAATGACCCAGCAATTGCAGCCACCAGCACAAGCATAAGCCAACTGAGGTGACGGACTGTGCCAGACCCTGTGTTCGCAAACACACACAAGAATCAGATGTGGGATCACCTCATTTGAAGTTTCTTTGGGGATCCCCCCAACTAAATCACTGGACTCAGAACCCCAATCATGGAGAGAATTGCAGGTTCCACGGTCTGACCATGGAGTGCATGTGTCAGAGCTGGGCCTCCTCAGTGGCTCAGACAGAGCAGCGGACAGCACATCCAGGTGCACATGAGGTCACGGCAGTACATGGAGTCTGCAGGGGACACCTGGTACCATGGTAGAGGACAGAGGACAGAACAAATTGATCAACTACCCCAGCCAAGTGCTGGCAGTGAGTATCTGGGCAAAGAGACTCAAAGTTGAACTATATCAACCAGTGGATTCTGGAGAGATTTCACTGTGCTTGGAGTGGTGAGATCAGCAGTAATTCAGAACTCCTGAATTATCAAAACCTCTTAGGGCCCTCAGTGGGGACCCTGAGATGTCATGGGGTGACTGTCCTCCATCCCAGGGTACTGACGTGGTTGGGAGGCTGGTGTGGTCTCCCCTCCCCCTTCCCCAGATACAGGAAGGAAAAACAGAGAATATGGAAATACTGGCCTCACCTACTTCCTGTGATGGTGGCCTCTCCCACCATCAAGGCCTCAAGGCCTCTCACCGTCACTAAGCCTCAAGCAGGGTCCTGTTCCTAGCATGAGCAGGCAGTGTCCACACCAAGCCTCAGCTGGCCAGGAGGAGACTGAGGGCCAGGGCCAGACAAGTACCCAGGGTGCCAGGTGCTGCCAACCCCAAGGCGTGGAAGTGCCATCAGAGACTCTCAGAAAGGAGCAAGAAGTCTGCCCATCACCGAGTCCTGCCCTCCACACTCCAGCTGCACACAGCACACCCCTGGGGAAGTCACCCACCATCCAGCTCCTTGCTGGCCTCTCTGGGCTTAGCAATGGGCTGACAACAGGGGGCCTAAGTCGTGGCCTAACACGTGCTACCACCATATGGGCTCCAGTTCAAGTCCCGGGTGCTCTGACCCAGATCCCTGCTAATAGTCTGGGAAAGCAATGGAAGATGGCCCAAGTGCTTGGCCCACATACCCAGAGGGAGACCCAAGAGAAGCTCCAGGCTCCTGGTTTCAGCTGGCCCAGTCCCAGCTATTGTGGCCACTAAGAAAGCAAAACCAGTAGAGAGAAGATTCCCTGTCTCTCCTCCTTTCTCTAGCTTAGCCTTCCACAGAAGTTAAATACAGATGTTTGTATCTTTTTAGAAATTCACACACACACATATATATAAATGAATGAAACAGACCAGAGCCAGCAAAGCTGTGAGAATTCAATGACTGGCAAGTCTACACATTCAGGGCAGTTCACCAAATACAATTACTTACCTAAGACTTACCAACACAAAACGGTATTTGAAGACATTTTGGGAAAAAATATATAGTTTCTACTACAAGAGTGATCCACCCAAAAGATTTAGAACAGTCTTGAACTTGTAGAGATCTGAACCTTAAGCTCCTGCAGGCCGTGAGCCGCGCCCTGCAGGGGTCCGGTGTCTCACTTACTTGGTGCATTCTTCTAAGGACTGCACAAGCACCTGCTGGAAAGAACAGATCTCCTCCAGGTTGCCCAGTAAAGATGAAGTGTTGGCTGGACTTAACCTAGAGCCAAGAAAAACCAAAGTAAGAACATGTCAACACTTCTCCTGCCCTCCGCCCCAGCCGCCCATCTGAGGCAACCTGCCCCAACTGCCACTCCAACATTCCAACCTCATTCTCTGAACACACGCCTAATGTGCAGTATCCAAAACTTATCATCTAACTTACTTCTCACTGGTCTGTAACGGCCGGAGATAGGTGGACAGCATGGTCTGAAGTTCTTTAGAATATTCATTTTCTGTTTCTAAAATATTCTGTAGCACCTTCAATAAATGATAAAAACGTGTTACTTGCATCCCGAGGCTGCCAGCATGTGCCCTTGGGCAGCTTGGTCAGCGGGGTTCCTGCACTGGGCTCACCTGGCCCACAGTCCCCACACAGGCCACCTACAGCTGAGCAGGGCTGCCCACAGCGAGGCCACGACCAACTCTCCTATCACATGAACAAGGGCAAAGTGAAACAGGAGGCCACAGATGGTCCAGGCAGCACAGCCCCACGCCCCATCCCTTGCCATCATGTGCAAGGAACCAATCACACGAGTGCAGCCTGCATGACTCCACATACAGCAAGTCCCATACCAAAGGCCCGAGCAGCCCAACAAGCCAGAGAAGAGGTGTGTGCATGGGGGTGCACAGGCGTGTATGTCTGTGCGTGCGCATGTGTGCTGGGGAGAGTACAACAGGGAGTGAGGCACAAGGACAGATTGCTTGAATCTGGGTCGTATTTATAGACAGTCCTCAGAACTCATCAAACTGGACCTTTAAACTCATTCATTTTGAGAAATATAAAATACACATCAATTAAAAGGGCAGAAGTTTAGTACTAAGATAGCCTGTAAAACCTGAAACCCATTTCTGCTTTCCTCAGTGAACACCCTAGTGTGAAGAGCCCACACTTCCCGTTACAGAGCAGCCCTTCGGACAGTCATCTCTACAGACAGCACATTCTGTCAACCTCAAAATTAAATGCCCTGTTTGTAGATTAGCTTTAGTCCAAATTCATCTACTACTAACACCTGACAAAGTATACGACTGAACAACACAGAAGCTTTCTCTCAGCACCCACCAAGAGCCCTGGCACTGCTGGCAGGGGCAGTGTGACCCACCCAGGGCAGCAGGTTCTCCAGGACAGAGCCCCACCGCGCATCACAGGCTTGTTCCCACCCCAGGGACCAATGGTGGCACCTCTGCTCTCTGCCAGAGGTTCGAAGGTGGTGCTCGGCAGAGCCAGGGCACAGCCAGGACGTGGCCCGAGCCCTCGCTGGCCTGTGGCCAAGGGCAGCACGCGAGGACTGCCACAGGAGCCAACAAGAGCCGAGAAGGCACTGCCCTCTCGGCAGCACGTCTCCAGCCTGCGGCATGGCGCTCGGTCACCGGGATCACTGGCTTGCTGTCCTTTCTGGCACCTGCCTCTGCTACACGACATGCCCTGCGATCCCACAAGTGACAAGTCCAATCAACCCCACATGACCCCACAGAACACACAAAGCTCCCAGCAGGCCACTTCCCCGTGTCCCTGCAGAATCACCCATGGACTCCCGTGGCCCACTGGTGCTTGCTGCACCTCGGAAGACAGTGAAGCCACTCCCAGGGAGAAGTGGACCTGAGTGCCCAAAGCCTCAGGACCCTGCACCCATGTGGGAAACCCAGAAGAAGCCCCTGGCTCCTGGCTTTGGACTGGCTCAGCTCCAGCCGTCGTGGCCACCTGGGGAGTGACCCAGTGGACGGAAGGTCTTTCTGTCTCCCCTTCTCTGTCTTTCCTTCTCTCTGCATATCTGCCTTTCCAATTAAAAATAAATAATAAATAAATAATCTGTATTTCCAATAAAAATAAGCACACCTTGAAAAAAAAAGTTCTGAGCATAGCCAGGGACTGTGGGCAAAGCAGACCAGGAGACAGGCCTCGGATACAGCCTACACGTGGCCAGTAAGTGCAAACTGAGAGGTCTAACTGCAACGGAGACTTGACCAGTGTGACCAAGAGCACACCCACGCTGGAAGCAAAAGCAGCAGCACTGGGAGAGGGGCTGCTGTCTGAAGGCCAGGAAGCAAAATGCATGGAGCTAGAGTGCTCCCGCTGGCTGCAGCTGTCCTCGACAGCAAACACACCAGACATCCCAGAGAGGGCCACGGCCAGGCCGTGAGTGCCCAACAGTCAGGTGTGGGTGGTCCTCACCATGACCCAACGAAGATGCACACCACCCCCCTCTAGTCTGTGTGCTCCACCCACAGCTCCACCCCACAGCATCCTGGGTCCTCAGCATGACAGGAGTGCTCCAGAACATACCCTGCATGCTAATGGGCCCCCCAGTGAGCTGTGAGAGGGACTGAAACTGCCCAAGCCCTCAGCAGTTTCCTAGGAAACAAAACCAGAAAGGGAGAGCGAAGCAGCCCTGCACCTCACTGGCACCCGAGGGCTGCGGTACATTTGCTAACACAAGAGCCAGCAGCGTCGCTTCAGCCCGGCCTCAGCACTGAGCCCATGGGACCCTGGACAAGCTCATTAGTCTCTGCAGCTATCGTGAGGCAAGAACCTTCCGGGAGCTCTATGGCAGCTGCCACCCTCCCCCCAGAACCTTCCAGGACCTTTACGGCAGCCGCCACCCCCACCCAGAACCTTCCAGGAGCTCTGTGGATGCCGCCATCCCCCCCCCACAGAACCTTCCAGGACCTCTACGCCAGCCACCACCACCCCCAAGAACCTTCCGGCAGCTCTTCGGCAGCCACCATCCCCCTGCCCCCAGAACCTTCCGGGAGCTCTATGGAAGCCGCCACACCCCAAGAACCTTCCAGCAGCTCTATGGAAGCCGCCACTGACATCAGCAAGGGTGTAGAATCAGGCATCTCCCAGACAGGTTCAGTGGAGCTGCTGCTGCCACAGATAAGAGATGTTCACCCTGTGCACAGGCATTGGAAAACTGAACAGAGCCAGAGCCCACAGAGCAGACAGAAACCACGGCCCGGGCTGCCTGGCTGTGCACTAACAGAGGCCCTACGAGGCTCCGCTGGCATGCACAACTCCTAACACACATGTTCACACACTCTACCCCAGAAGACACTTGTTCCCTGGCCCACTGTTGCACATCTCTGTACGACATCCACGTCTCCCGCAAGAGACGAGAGGACAAGGCCGATGCCCAGAAAGCCACACGGACCGACCTCAGGTGCCGTGAGCTGGGCAGTGAGTGCAGCTCCTCCCAGGAACACACTCGGCAGGGCTGGCAGGACTCGGGGCCCAGGCTTCCCTCCCGTGCTGAGCTCCGGTGGCCCACGGACAGCCCACGGGCCGTACACACTCGGCAGGGCTGGCAGGACTCGGGGCCCAGGCTTCCCTCCCGTGCTGAGCTCCGGTGGCCCACGGACAGCCCACGGGCCGTACACACTCGGCAGGGCTGGCAGGACTCGGGGCCCAGGCTTCCCTCCCGTGCTGAGCTCCGGTGGCCCACGGACAGCCCACGGGCCGTCTCCTGCCAGAGCAGGCTGCACAAGTGCTCCAGGTCTCCTCCCCAGGGCCCACGCTTGGAGTCTCACTTTCTGCAGCGCCTTTTCATCCGTCTTCTTGCCCGTCTTCATCTTGGGGTGTGTGTGCATGGGAGTCCACAGGCAGAACTCCCACACAAAACTAGCTGTGGGTCCCCTGTCTCTCCAGCACCAGGCAGGTGCTGCCTCCATCAAGACCCAAACCCCACCCGGGCTCCCATTCACAGCTCTTCCCGTGGGAATCAAGGACTGGAAGGCAAGCGGCACCAAAGCACAAGACCCCCATGTTTCCAACACCCTGTGGCTGTCACGACGCCAGCACCTTGGACTGGCAGTGAAATAAACACTATGTTCTAGTTCTTAGCAAAGACAACTACCTAGGACCACGAAGGCTTAGCTTACAGATTTACTGATGTCAACATTTCCTAAGCTCACAAATTAATGTTTACTTTGCAAACAACAGATCTGAGGGTCCTCAGCACATACAACATGGAGACACTCTCCAGTCCCAGGCCGTGGGATACTGGCACACTACTGTGGCCCCAGGCTGCCCAGGAAGCAACTCCTGTCGGACCAGCTCTCCGTCCAGCGTGTGCCTCTGGGTGTCCAGTAAACAAACACTTTAACAAGAGCTCGTTTCTGATAACTTGTTAAATTGCAGGAACAAGCATGCCACTGTGACATACAACAAGAGCAGGATATAAATCCACAAATACAACATTAAAACAAAAACATAAGATTATAAAAATAGAGATTAGAAGAAAGCACACCCAAACACTCCTGATGGCTTACCCTGTTACTCTGTCCCTCACACTGGAGCTAGGTATCTTGCACGCTGCACCCCTGAGTCTCATGGACATTCCGAGGACACGGTAACTACTCACCGCATTGTAGTAGCTTTTGTTAATGGCAGTTGCATCAAATCCTGTGGGAGGGCTTTTCAGCGTTCCTGATTTGGGAGACACTGGCTTTTCTGAAACAGAAACCCAGGTAGTGATCAGTACCAGCGACAGCAAACGCATGGGGTCTTCCCGCTGCCCAGGCCCTCCAGCTGCAGGCCTGGCAGCAACAGCTAGCCAAGCGCCACCCACCGTGCCCAGTCAGCACCTTGGAAACCACACCGGCCTCAGACTATACTGAGCCCCAGGACTCGGAGCACAATGGCGCTCAAACACAGGACACGGCCCGCTGAGCACCCAGCCCCAGCACTATGGCCTGCACCACTCAGAGGGCTCATCAGAGAGCGTGGGGGGGGGGGGGGGGGGTGGAGGTCTCCTAGGGAGGGGCCACCCCCCTAAAAGCAAGAGTCTTAAGGACTTTCAGGCCAGCAGCACGTGCAGCGGAAAGAAATGAGATGTGCTGTGCAGGCAGTGTGGGGCCGGCAGCATGGGTGGGGAAGATGCTGGGCGGGCAGTGTGGGGCAGGGGCAGGTGCTGGACGGGCAGTGTGGGGCCAGCAGAGGGGTGGGGAAGATGCTGGGTGAGCAGTGTGGGGCCAGCAGTGTGGGTGGGGAAGATGCAGGATGGGCAGTGTGGGGCAGGGGCAGGTGCTGGGCAGGCAGTGTGGGGCAGGGGCAGGTGCTGGATGGACAGTGTGGGACAGGGGCAGGTGCTGGGCGGGCAGTGTGGGGCAGGGGCAGGTGCTGTGCAGGCAGCATAGGATTGGGGACACACCAGGCGTGCACCATGGGGCACCTCCCTGTCAGGCACACTGCCTCAGTAGCTGCGCCTCCTCCGTCTGACACATTTTCCCATCTGGCACACGCCTGGCCTTGGTGGCTGGCCTATCGGGGTCTGGCGGTGTGCCTACACTTCCCCTGCACCCGGCCCATGTCCCTTCTTCCTGTACTGGGGCAGCCACCTTCTGGCTCGCCTCACCTGCTCCTCAGGGCACCAGGGGGATGTGCCAGGATTTGTGGCAGAGACTGCCCTGCCATACTTCTCTGTCCCCTTCAAGTCTCTCCAGCTAACACTTGCTCACTGGATGCTGCCTGTGGTTTCAGGGCCAAATACAACGGCTGACTACCTTGGCAAGACAGGACAGGGAGACAAAAGGATGAGGTGGGTTCGTAGGTCACGGCAGGGGCACCAAGCAGTCATGTCCATCTTCAATGAAATACAAACTACACGGGAGCCAGTGGACAGCAGTGCTATGGGCCATGCAAGAACCACCTGCTAACATAAGGGGCCAGGGCTGGGAGGCATGGGTCCCAGCACGAGCTGCAGAGTTGACACCCTAAGTGAACGCCAGCTCCCACCGAGCTGCTCCTGCTAAGGTGCCTGGCAAGGCAGTGGAGGACAGCCCACGTGTTTGGGTCCCTGCCACCCACGCGGGAGACCCTGCTGGAGTTCCTCGCTCTGGCTCCAGCCTGGCCCAGCCCAACCACAGCCATGCAGGAGGTGAACTAGCAAGCAGAAGGTGCCTACCTCTGTGTCACTCTGTCTTTCAAATACATCAACACAGTGTGTACTTAGAACCAGAGCAATCCCGGAGGAAGGGAAGAAGCCATAAGTAGATGCAAAGGACCCAGGAGACCCTCGGCCACATGGGGGTGGGGGGGCTGATAACCATCTCCAGTCACAGAACTCCACGTTCCACGTGAACACTAACAACCTTCCCTCAGCGCCACTCTGCAACGGATCCACAGGACCTGGTCCTGAGACGAGCCCAATCCCCCCACAGCCCAGGTACCATCAGGCACCATGAAGGCAGCAGATGCACATGTGGGATGAAAATCCACAGGATCGTCTCCTTCCACCAGTCGGCACCTCTGTGCCCATGCTGGCCTGCCAACATGCCTCCAGGCTCCATCCAGCACACCACGGCCTTCCACTCTAGCAACAACCTGTGTTACACAGCGCTCACGCACACCCTCCAGGCCTGGCCTAACAGGCAGCCCGGCGCCAGCCTCTGCACAGAGCCTACTGTGTCAGCTCAATTAAGTATAAAGTCCACTGTGTGGTACGCAAGTGACAAGGAGTGTGCTCGCCACCCTATGCAGACCAGCACGTGGGTCTGAGCCTCACACTGCTGCCAGGCGCGGGTGTTAGTCATTGAGGCATGCTACCCAGCTCGAGACACTTCCACTGACACCACTTCCCAAGCCAGTGAGGAGCGGGAGAATGCAGCCAGCACCCGAGGAGCAGCATGTGAGCAGAGCCTTGGCAAGCACGCAGCACGCGTGCTCCAGTCCCGGCAGCGCATGGCTGGCTGTGCCGTCCTCAGCTGCCCAGCTCGGCCCGCAGCACACTGACCGGCCAGGACTCGGCGCCCCAGGTTCATATAGTAATGACCCCTTGCTCCCAGAGGAGGCCTTGCTGCTTCTCTCGCCTTACACCTACACATGTGTCTCTGTGTGTAAAACGAAGCAGAAATCCATTGGCTTCAGAGAGAACGACGCTAAGCAGCCATTACATCCTCCCAGGAGGCTGTCACGCCCAGCACACCCCCTCCTGACTCCCCGGGAAGCACCCGGCGGTGCGTCCCGTCACACTGATGTGCAGTCGAGCCAAACCACAACGCAATGACAGAAGCCCTGGAGCTAACGGGCTCAGCACTGCCCAGGGAACACACCCCAGGGTGCTGCCACCTAAAGTGGCATGTGTCCCTCCTTTGAAAGGTCAGCACTTGCTGGCTACGAAGTGACAAGTCACACCAGCCACCTCCTCTCCAAGGAGGGAGCTCACCCCAGAAGCAAGACGCCACAGAGACCCGAGAGCTAATGCTGAGCCTGGAATGCCCAGGCTTGTCCAAGCATCCACTGGATGTCCCCATTGCACACGCGGTGGCCAGAGCACGTGAAGGACAGAAGGCCACCCCCAAAGAGGCCAAGCCCTGGCTCAACGGCCCACCAAAGCATGTTGAGAACAGCATGGGGCTGCCAGACAGGATTAACACATGCACTGAATGGGAAGCTTCCAAAGCAAGCTGCCTCTATGTCAGCACACGGCAGCCCTGCAAAGAGCCCCTGCTGCACGTACGCAGGGCTCACTCGTGTGCACACACAGGATAGCAAACAGTAAAGTCAGCTCTGTAATGATAGCCACAAAGTACAACAGTCAAGATCAGCAGGTGTGAGATGACCAACAACAGCAAGGTCACCAAAGCAGACAACATGGGTTAAAACCAGAGCCACTGTGGGCTCCACAGCACTGCACGGGGTCCCAGGCCCAGGCCCCCAACACCAAGTTCCACCAGCAGCCAGCCCTCAGTGACCGAGTTCCACAGCACTGCACGGGATCCCCGGCCCAGGCCCCCAACACCAAGTTCCACCAGCAGCCAGCCCTCAGTGACCGAGTTCCACAGCTCCAGACGGGGTCCCCGGCCCAGACCCCCAACACCAAGTTCCACCAGCAGCCAGCCCTCAGCGGCCGACCTCCCTCCACCACTTACCACTGGGCTTGACCTCGCGCACGTAGTTGCTGGGGAACCAGCCTGTCCTGCCGCTGAGCGTGCCCTCCCACCAGCCGCCTTCCTCCACACGCGTGACATGGATGACATCTCCCTTCGTAAAGGACAGTTCATCTTCGTTGGTCTGCTGGAAATTAAACTTTGCCCGTACAACCAGCTGATTGCCGCTATTATCAGTCATGTCCTTAAAAACAGAAAAATTGCACAGTATAATTTACCTCACCACAAAGGCAACATGGCTGCCTAGAACATTCAAACAGGAGGAAAATAATGATGCTTTCAACATCTTTAGTCTGCTTTCTCCCAAGACACCTGGGCTGCCACCACCACCCAGCCTAGCCCCCAGGACCCTCCTGGTGCTGTGGAAGGGCTTACTCATCCACCGTCCCAACAGCTGTCCCCTCATTACTAGCCTCTATGAAGAACCAGCACCCCACGGCTGCTTTCCTGATGCTCCACGTATCCCACACTGCTCAACACACCACGTGACTACACAGTGTGCTGTTTGCCTCCCCGCACAGGGTCAGGCACTTCCCACCTCTCACCCAACAGGGCTGCGCTGAAAACCTGAGTGCCCACCAGCAGGCCTGCACCCTGAGTCCCAGCCTGAGGCCACCTGGCCACGCATGGCCTGTCTCCCAGTCCTGCCGGCATCACTGCTCTGAACACTGCCTGGCATGAGGTCCTGGAGACCTGTGCACCCACACATCTGTGTTTGCAGGGCACTGAGAAACACATGTCCCTATTTTTTAAATGTTTTTTTTTCCTTCTATTTTATTTTTAACTTGTGATACAATTCCACAGACTCTGGGATTTCCCTTACCCACTCCTCAAGTTCCCTCCCCCAACTTATTTCCCCTATTATTACAATACTATAGTCCTTCATAAGCAGTCCTAAGTCCATCATTCTGCTATTTAAGTGTGTCCTGACATTGCCAGTACAGACACTGTATGTAAGTCAAGGTATATCCAATTGCTTCACTGGGAGTCCATCTTTGTCCGGAAGCAGAGACGCATACTGTATTGTGTCGGGAGCACTGCACGTGTGCCCTGCCCTAAGATGGCACCGAGGCCGTTCCTCCTCTCAGAGCTTGGCGGTAAACAGGTTTCGGGAAGTGCCTTCTGATTGGCCCGTAGCCGCATGCCTGGCGCGTGTGCTGTGCGTGATCAGATTTACGATTGGTGTGCCTGCCGCGTGCATCGGTGACCTTTAAGCTGATTGGATTAGGACTGTATGTAAGCGGTGGGGGTTCCGGGTAAAAGCAGGAAGAAGAAGGAGACGGAGACGGGGACGGACGGACGGACAGACGAAGAGGGAGGGCAGGGCACGGCTGGGACGGACAGAAGACTGGGGCCGACGAGGAGACTGGGGAATGAAGCAGAGAGAAGGAAGAGAAAGGGAAGAAGAAGGAAGAAGTCGAGCCGACTGGCTGGGAAATGGACTGGTTGGAAGAATAAAGTGCCTCTTGAAACAGAGCCTGGAGTGTCGGGTGATTTCTTCTGCGAGACGGGAGACCCCGATAGTATTGCATTCTCACATCTGGATACGATGGTCTCCATTACACAGTTACTATACAGCCCCTTAAATGAGAAGCCAAAAAACAAAATCAACAACAGGAATAAACAAAACAAAAGATTTACTGAATAATCAATATGTTGACAAAGAAAACAAAATCACTTCTTGGAGAAAATGATGCTACTGTGTGAAGTATGAGTCAGTAAAGAATTTAACAAGAGAAAAGAAACTATTTTGAAGAAATGAAAATAAAAAGTATCAAAACCCATGGGTTGATAGTGCCTAATATCAGTAACATATAGTGTTTGTCCTTTTGGGATTGGCTTAGTTCACTCAGTATAATGGTCTCTAGTTGGGACCATTTGGTTGCAAATGGCAGAATTTCATTCTTTTTTAATGGCCAAGTAGTATTCCACAGAGTAGATACACCACAGTTTCTTTAACCATTCCTCTTAAAACGGGCATCTGGATTGTTCCCATGTCTTTGCTATTGTGGATTGTGCTGCTATAACTATAGGATTACAGGGGCCCAGTATGGTGGCCTAGTGGCTAAAGTCCTCGCCATGCATGTGCTGGGATCCTATATTGGCATCAGTTCTAATCCCAGTGGCCACGCCTCCCATCCAGCTCTCTGCTTGTGCCCTGGGAAAGCAGTCGAGGACGGCCCAAGGCCTTGGGCCCCTGTACCCACATGGGAGACCTGGAAGAAGCTCCTGGCTCCTGGCTTTGGATCAGTTCAGCTCGGCTGTTGCTGCCACTTGGGGAGTGAATTAGCAGATGGAAGATCTTTCTATCTCTCCTTCTCTCTGTAAATCTAACTTTCCAATAAAATAAATCTTTAGAGATAATAAATAAATCAATATAGGATTACAAATCCCTTTCTCATATGCAGTATTCCTTTCCTTTGGATACATTCCTAGCAGCGAGATGGCGGGTCATATGGCAGGCTTGTCTCGAGCTGTCCGGGCACTCTCCATACTGACCTCCACAGTGCTTTACTGGTTGTACTAGCCTGCACTCCAACCACGGCCCCTAGAAAGGTCCCACCATGTTGAACACAGACTCCATAAAGAGTATCTCACAGTTCTCACTTCCTCACCTTGTCACCTACACTGGGTGACTACCATTTTTTTTTCCAAACTGACAAGAAACAACTGCACCCCATGTGTTGAGCAAGCCACCTTCTCAGAGGATGGTACAGAAAATGGTAGACACGTTTAAACACAGAGAGAAGCATTAGCCAGTGTGAAGCAGAGAGGGCACATTCCAGAAAATAGGAGAGGACAGCAGAGGGTCACTTAGAGACTGACAGACACAGGAAAGCAGCGGACACAACGGTGTGGTGTTGCAGTGATGGACACCCCAGTGGCATTCAGCAAGCGGTGATTTGAACTGCACTGGCAGCTGGAACTCCACCAGCAACAAGGTGGGAGGGGAAGTTTACTGGGAGCTCAGGAGGTGAACCCAGACAAAGCCATCCTGCTGGTCTGTTTGATTTGACTGAGAGCAGAGACAGAGCGCACGCCACAGATGGGTGGTGCGGGAACAGGGTGGATTTCACAGCCCATTCTAGCCCCAAGAGCCGAATTGGGCGCCATTTTGTAACAGGGAGGAAAAGGGTTTGGGACAGAACTTTGCATGCACTGAACTGGGAGTGATCTCACTTCTGGCTCAGTGAACTGCAACAATGTGGCATCCTAGGGTTCCAACCAAGATAGGTCCAGGTAGCCCTCAGACCTGACGGCCAGCAGATCAAGAACTCTAGTAGTGGCACATCAGGTGCCATTTTGTACAGTGTGGTAAAGAATTTAAGATTGCAGGGACAACTGTGAGCTGCGCATGTGCTGAGCTGGGAGAGACTCAGCTCAGTGCACTGTACTGGTCCCACAGGAAAATAATATCGACAATGGCATCGTGCTGGTCAAAATAGGTCCCTGTGACCCTCAGACCTAACGGTCAACAGGGTCCTGCAAGATTATCACCACCAACAACCTAGCTATATAGGACACATGGTGTCTCCCTAATCCTGGGAGCTGCTCCAATCAGAAGTGGGAGGAAGGTTGTACAGACAACAGTGCAGCCTCAACAAGATATCACAGGAGGTGGAGACTGCTGAGCCAGGAGCTGGGGCTAAGGAGACCATAGTGGAAATCTAACCTAAGAACGCAGACCTGGAACTCGCTGGAGGGAGTAGCACAAGTGACTGCAAACAAAGAGCCATGTACCAATTGCAATAAGTAAAACTGAACTGTAGACTTGTGGATTACAGAGTTTAGAAACCTGCCTTAAGGAGAAGAATCTGATAACCAAAAGTATAATGACCAAGAGCAAAAGAAGAGACAGAGGCACAATGAATATTACTGCAGACTCCCCTGCAGAGGAGCAAAAGCTTTTGCCAACCTGAGTTCACTGAGGAAGACATCGAGAAAATGGGGGATACAGAATTCAAAACACTTGTTATAAAACTTCTTATCAACAAGAAGCACGTAAAGCAAGCATTCAAGGAATTTAAGGAATATATCACACTGGAAATGAATCAAATGAAAGCTGATATATCAGAAATGAAGAACACAGTGGAAAAAATTAAAAGTACAGTGGAGAGTCTCCAAAATAGAATGGATGAAGCAGAAGAAAGAATCTCAGAACTGGAAAATATTTCCTGTCACCAGGAGAAAACAAACAAAAAGCTGGAAGCAGAGCTCAAACAAGTTAAAAATAAAAAAAGTATTCAAGAATTGAAAGACACTGTTCAAAGGTCAAATGTAAGAGTTATGGGAGCCCCAGAAGGTACAGAAAGAGAGGCTGGGATTAAAGGTGTATTCAATGAAATAATAAGGGAAATTTTCCCTAGAGAAAAATTTTTGAATTATTTGAACTTGAGAATAACCAAAAATAATCTGGAGAAATAACTAGGAAACAACATCCAGAAGAGGCACAGAACTCCCAACAGGGTTGACCAAGAGTGGTCTTCACCACAACACGTGATCATCAAATTCTCTTCAATTGAACATAAGGAAAAGATCCTTAAATGTGCTCACGAAAAAAAAAATCAACTGGCATAAAGGAATGCCAATTAAATTCACAGGAGACCTCTCACAGCAAACTCTACAGGCCAGAAGAGAATGGAGCAACATATTCCAGATTCTAAAAGCAAAAATTGGTCAGCCCAGGATAATGTACCCAGCAAAGTTTTCCTTTGACTTTGAAAATGAAATAAAATTCTTCCACAGTAACAAAAAGTTAAAAGAATATGCCTCTTCCAAACCTGCGCTACAAAGGATACTTAAAGATGCTCTCATGACAGAGAAGAGGAATAGCACCCACTAAAACCAAAGGCAAATGTAAAGAACATTCCAGTAAAATAACAACGAAAGACTAAATCAATGAACAATCCATTGCTGGGCCAGCGTGGTAGCCTAGTGGCTAAAGTCCTCGCCTTGAATGCACAGGGATCCCATATGGGCATTACTTCCAATCCCAGCAGCCATGCTTTCCATCCAGCTCCCTGCCTGTGGCCTGGGAAAGCAGTCAAGGATGACCCAAAGCCTCAGGACCCTGCACGCGCATGGATGACCTTGAAGAGGCTCCTGGCTTTGGATCAGCTCAGGTCCGGCTGTTGTAGCCACTTGGGGAGTGAATCGTCGGACAGAAAATCTTCCTCTCTGTCTCTCCTCCTCTCTCTAAATCTGACTTTCCAATAAATATAAATAAATTTTGAAAAAAGAAAAAAAGTCCATTGCTAAAATGACAGGACCAAATTATCCATTCATATTAACCCTGAATGATAGTGGCTTAAACTCTTCAATCAAGTGTCATACATTAGTAGGCTGGATTAAAAAAAAAAAAACAAAACTCATCTATTTGTTGCGTACCAAAGACATATTCCACCAACAAAGATCAGCAGAAACTATATTTCATGGATTCTGATTTTTTTTAATTTAGTTTCACCTCTTCAAAATGCCTTCTCATTAAATTCTTCACTGACTCAGAGATCATACAGAGCATCATTTTCTTCAAAAAGGTTCTTAAGTTTCTTTTTCATTTCTTCAGTGACACATTAGTCATTCAGTAGCATGTTATTTAACTTCATGGTGTTCATTTCCTTTTTCTTCCTGTTGACTTTGTTTTGTGGCTTGTCATTTAAGGGGATGTATAGTAACTGTGTAATGGAGACTATCATATCCAGATGTGAGGATACAATGTAGTATGCATCTCTACTTCCAAAGACGGACTCCCAATGAAACAATTGGATATATCTTGACAATAGGATGTGGGGCTCTTTGCCAGTGTCCATGTCCGCAAAGATGGACATACGACTGTTAATGAAAAACTACACTACAGTAATGATATAGGGGATCTCAGTGGGGGGTGAGGGAGGGAACTCTAGGAGTGGGTAAGGGAAGTTCCAGGGCCTGTGGAATCGTACCACAAAATGATAACAATAATTTTAAAAAGTTAAAAAAAGAAAAGAAAAAGAAAAAAAAAACTATCTAGGAGCCCTCATACAAGTGCTGTTTTTGTTAACTACATTCATTAAAAGTTGTTTTGATGTATTTAAATAAAGTTTTTTAAAACAAAAAGAAAACAAGAGAGAGACAGCACACACCTCGCTCGGGCGGGGGGCAAGCGGGCGAGACAGGGCTCTGCAAAGGCAGGGTGGCTAATGACAGAGCGCCCAAAGGCAGCCTCGCCAGCCAAGGGGGCAGGCAGCAGACAGCCCAGCAGGCCCCATGGGAGGTCTATGCAAGGAAAGCTGAGCAGGGAAGCTCAGCCCAGGCCCTGCAGGAGTCCTCCCACACGCTCCACACGCTCCACTGACCCACGGGAAATACCTAAGGAGCCAACGGCCAAGGTGCAAGGGGCCGTCTCCACTGCTCTTTTACCTAAAAGCAATTCTCAGAGAACCACATGACATTTGAAGAACACAAAGACCAGGCTCCCGGCCACAAGGCCCACGTCAAGACCCCAGACTAGCTCAGGCACCTGCAGCTCCGGTAGCTAGACCACCCTAGGCAGCGTGCCTGGGCAGGGGGTGGAGAGGCTCCCCAAGCACGGAGCTGCTGCCCAGAGACCACCACTACCCCCTTACTCCCGGGCAGGAAGCCATCGTCACGTTTCCTTGTCTCACCTTTCCTGTTCCCACCCCCCCCCCCCGCACCTCTCCAAAGCTGCCACATGCAAGGCTGGCATCCCAAGCAGATGCTGACTCAAGTCCCTGCTGCCCACTCCCGATCCAGCTCCCTGTAATTAACCCACTTGGGAAAGCAGCAAAGGATGGTCCCACAGCCTTGGGCCGGGCACCCACCTGGGAGACCTAGAAGAAACTCCTGGCTCCAGATCAACTCAACTCTGATCATGAAACAACTCTTGTCTCTCCCACAAGCAGACAAGAGATATTCCATCTGTGGGTTCACTCCCCATACAGCCAAAACAGCCAAGGCTGGGCCAAAATGAAGCCAGGAGTTTGTTCTAGGTCTCCCACGTGGGTGCAGGGTCCAAGAACTTGGCCGTCTTCAACTGCTTTCCCTGGCCACAAGATGGAGGTGAACTGGAAGTAGAGCAGCTAGGACACAAACCTACACCCATATGGGAGGCTTAATCTATTACATCACTACATTGCAGCACCAACCCCAAAAATATACCAAGGAAAAAGAGACTGAGAGAAAGCGGGGAAGGAAGGAAGGGAGGCAGGAAGGAAGAAGGCAGGAAGGACAAACGAACAAAGAAACCAACACATAGCCAGGCCTGCAGACAACATCCAGCAGAGTGCGAAGGGACAACAGCACGCGGCCTCTCCCCACAGGGTCCAGGTGCCTGAGGACAGGGCAGTGCCCAAGCACAAGGCAGCAGGGAGAGGGGTCGGGGGAAGGCGGAAGACCGGAACTCCGTGAACTCGCTCCCACTGCAAGTTCCCTCAGGCAGGCAGCAATGTCTGCCCGCAGCTGTCTGACTACCAGATGCCAGCAGGGCCAGGAGGACCATGCCCCCTGCGAGCTCTCAGAGCCCCCAGCCGCTATGTGACCATCACAGGAGGCCGTTCAAGTGGCATCTCACGGCTGTTTCATCACAGCAGGGCCACTGTCAGCAGTCAAGCCAGGGCTGAGCAGCAGGTGCACCAAGCAATCTTCCCCACCCCCCACACGCCAGGGCCAGGTTAACTCACCCCTTCTGCTGATATGTGGAAGGCAGATTCCCCAGAGAGGGCACCGCAGACTCAGCCAGTGGGCAGGTCCACGTGCAGCGATCCACCCAGCCCACAGTCAATAACACAAGTCCTCCCAAGCCAGGAGAATTGACCCACATCATTGTAGAATGAGCCACGCATGGGGAGGCCCAGGGCAAGACTTCACCCGCTGTAGAAGTACGCCCTGGCGCGGCCCGGCCCGGCCCAGTGCAAGACTGCACCCTTCAGGCCTTCAGCACCTGCTCGCCAACCAGGTTACTTCCCTAACCCTGTGGGTGCCACAGTCTAGGCCAGCAGCACAGCCATGCATGTCACCGCTCAGGGAGGGCTGTGCTCCCAAGACGCCAACAGCAAGGCCCTCTAGAAGCAGGTCACACAGCTCACAGGACACTGATTACATAAGAAGTCACACCAGTCCCTCCTGCAGGTCCCCTTCGCAGCGTGAGGGGATGACCAGGGCCCTCCCTCACAGTGCGAGCACTGAGCACACACGCTACTCACCCCCAGAGACGTCTCTGACACAGCCAGGTCCAACTTCCAGGAAGTAAGGCTGCCTCTGATGCTGTCTCATGGCCTCCCAGCTCCCCGAGCCCGTGTCTCACGCCCACCCTGGGTCCTCGTGCACACGGCACACCTGTGGCTGCACACGGTCCCCGAGCCCGTGTCTCACGCCCACCCTGGGTCCTCGTGCACACGGCACACCTGTGGCTGCACACGGTCCCCGAGCCCGTGTCTCACGCCCACCCTGGGTCCTCGTGCACACGGCACACCTGTGGCTGCACACGGTCCCCGAGCCCGTGTCTCACGCCCACCCTGGGTCCTCGTGCACACGGCACACCTGTGGCTGCACACACTCTCCAGATCACACAGAGGATTTGCACACTCTGGCAGCAAGCACACAAAGCACACCAAGGAGAATCACTGGTTAGAGCGCTGCCAACCCCGTGCCACACACCCCTGCACACCCCACTCCAACCCTGTGCCACACACCCCTGCACACCCCACTCCAACCTCGTGCCATACGCCCCTGCACACCCCACTGCCGACCCTGCGCCACACACCCCTCCACACCCCACTGCCGACCCCACGCCACACGCCCCTCCACACCCCACTGCCGACCCCGCGCCACACGCCCCTCCACACCCCACTGCCGACCCCGCGCCACACGCCCCTCCACACCCCACTGCCGACCCCGCGCCACACGCCCCTCCACACCCCACTGCCGACCCCGCGCCTCATGCCCCTCCACACCCCACTGTAAGGATCACATCTCAGACTTACCAAACTCCGATACTGGCCCTGGAACAATTTCGAAGTCCGACTGTGTGAAGACTGCGATCCGAGGGAGTCGAAGGACTTGATCCTGTGAGATGAGGGCCGCGTGCACACAGAATCACTCCCGAGCCCGATGTCTGAAAAGAGCAGGCAGAAAGAGGAGCTTTAGAAAGCCTGAAATTGCACCACCATGCCATGTGACACTCAAACTAGGGCAGCCCAGGGGGACACACTAGGGACCACAACAAAGCCACCATGTAAGCCTCCCACACAGAACAGAGCCCGTGTCTTGGACACTAATGCCTTCACTCCCTCGCTAGTCATCACCTGTGCCCGCTCTCAGAGATCACCTCTCCCGGCTCTGCCCACACGTCCCGTTGCAGAGTCTGTGCACGGTTCTGCAGCTGCTCCCCTCCACGCCCTACCAGGCAGCACCCAGCACTATGTCCTCAACACGGAGGCAGCATGGCCGCCTCACCTCACCTTGCCAGGCTGGCTTCCAATTGCCAGGCTGGCTTCCACTCACACGCTCCTCACACCAGACTCCACCAGCAAGAAGTCAGCCACCATCTCTCACAAGAGTGGGCTGAGTAAACGTGGAGCCCACGAACCCCTGCTGCCTCATGGCACCACGCCCGGCCACCGCAGGAGCCACGGGAACTCACCCACAGAAACCCCACTGCTCCACAGTGCCTCGCCCAGGCACAGCAGGAGCCACGAGGACTCACCCACAGAAACCCCACTGCTCCATAGTGCCTTGCCCAGCCACAGCAGGAGCCACGAGGACTCACCCACAGAAAACCCCACTGCTCCACAGTGCCTCGCCCAGCCACAGCAGGAGCCACAAGGACTCGCCCACAGAAGTTCCGGACAGACTGGTACAGCAAGCAGTCTTCCAAGCTCTAAGCGAGCCGTCAGCATGTGGACATCTCGGTGCATTGCAGCACCTTGGCCTCGCAGCTGCTGTGCAATGAGGGAGAAGACCAGCCTGAGTCCCTCCTCTTCCCAGAAAACCAGCTCTGGGCTGGGCAGGGCTGCAAGGACTCCCTCAAAGCCTCTCCAGGGGCCCTACACTCAGGCCCATCCTGTTTAGAGTGTACAGATCTGCACAGAGCACAGCCCCAGCCACGGGGCTGCCTCCTGCAGGCTCTGCCCACAGGGAACCCCTGAACCAACCAAGCACAGGAAGGCACCCTGAGGACCGACGTGGTATGCCCAGGCCATCCAAACAGGAGGCAAATGCTTATCTAACTCCTTGACCGAGTCTGTCTGCTGCAGAGTTGATCCTGCAAGGCTGAGTCAGAATGCTGACAGTAAACAGCCAACAGAGAGGAACGTGGGAACGCTTGGCCTGAGCGTGCCAGACAGCACCAACGTCCCCGACTCCCGAAGGCGCCCCTGATTCTACACCACGCATGCCACAGGCTGGAGGCTCGGCCTCTCCCTACCTCCATCTCTCGCAGGAAAATCGTAGCACATCAAGCCCACTACAGTGCAGCTCGGCACAGCTGTGGAACCTCACTGACACTCTGAGCCACTTCCAGGTACAACTGACAGGCAGAGGACAGGGTGCAAGATGTTCCACCTTCCTTCCCAGGGAGCACACCGCAGGCACAGCAAGGATTCTCTGGAGACTCACGTGGGCTACTCCTGTCCGAAGCCAGAGACCTCTCCTAACTCACTCACTTGTCATGCAAACACGTGGAGGTACACACAATTGTTGAAACAGCTCCGGAAGCACACCATGTGGCCAGGAGACAGGGGACGGCCCAAGTGTCCAGGTAAATGCCAGCATGCATGCTTCCAGATGCACCCCTAGACGTGCAGGCTCAATCCTCGCCCTCACGTCCGTCCCCACCCCTAGACGTGCAGGCTCAATCCTCGCCCTCACGTCCGTCCCCACCCCTAGACGTGCAGGCTCAATCCTCGTCCTCACGTCCGTCCCCACCCCTAGACGTGCAGGCTCAATCCTCGCCCTCACGTCCGTCCCCACCCCTAGACGTGCAGGCTCAATCCTCGCCCTCACGTCCGTCCCCACCCCTAGACGTGCAGGCTCAATCCTCGTCCTCACGTCCGTCCCCACCCCTAGACGTGCAGGCTCAATCCTCGTCCTCACGTCCGTCCCCACCCCTAGACGTGCAGGCTCAATCCTCGTCCTCACGTCCGTCCCCACCCCTAGACGTGCAGGCTCAATCCTCGTCCTCACGTCCGTCCCCACCCCTAGACGTGCAGGCTCAATCCTCGTCCTCACGTCCGTCCCCACCCCTAGACGTGCAGGCTCAATCCTCGTCCTCACGTCCGTCCCCACCCCTAGACGTGCAGGCTCAATCCTCGTCTTCATGTCCGTCCCCACTAAAGGTGGCATTTTGAAAGCACAGGTACAAAGAAGGCCACTTCACTAACTCATCACCATTATGACATGCCACAAACGGTTGTGTGAGATCTAAATAATTTATACCTGGCTTTGTATTCCGCCCCTTCAAATATTTATCTTGCAGCGACACCATCCAGGTCCCCATGCGGCCGCGGATCTGCCCAGGCAGGGGCACTGCAGGCAGCCCAGACACAAAGGCAGCACATGTGTGCTGCGATGCTGTCAGGACCAGAGCCCCAAGAACTCAAGGCCCAGTCCTCCCTGCCCCCACCCACGCCCCAAGGAGAGGGCCAGACAAGCTCAGGAAGAAGGCCGGGAGAATAAAGCTCAGGTCTCCGCCCCCACGGGACATGCACCTTGCAGCCATCAAAGTCAACAACAAAGGTATCATTGACATTTCTTCTGACTGGAGCCCCCAACTGCCGTGAGGGAGTCATCCAGAGGAACTCCCCTCCAGTCTGTGGGCAGAGGGGTCACCAGAGCCCTCCATTTCAATAACCACAGAGTTCGACCAGCCAGCCCCCTGCGCTGGGGTTGTCAGCCCTCAGGGTATCATAGAACCAGTCCAGTAGCCCTTCCCTCATCGTGAGCACAACTCAAAACTGTACTGCTCCCTAAAAGAAGCTTTCACCTACACAGCCTCAAGAAAAGCCCAGAGAAAGGCCAGGTCTAGCCCTGGGACAGCCCATATCATGCTGAGGACACATCTGTGCCACACGTTCAGACAAGAAAATCACCCACAGAAAGGAAAACCCTGGTCCCCACCAGAGGTCCTAAGGCCCAACATCGTGGCGCTGGCGCTGTGGAGCCACCTGGAGTCCATACAGGCACCGCTCCAGCTCCCAGCGGCCCCACTGCTAACGCGGCTGGGAAAGCAGCCAGGCTGCCTCGGCCGAGTCCCCGCCCCAGCTGGGAGTCCCAGGGGCCTGGCCATGTCAGCCCTCTGCAGAGGGAACCAGCAGATGAAGATCACTGTCTCTTCAATTCTCTTAACTCTTTCAAATAAATAAAATCTTTAATAAAAGACAGACAGACAGACCAGTTCTAACGAGGAAAAAGAGAAAGTGTAACCCAGCACAGCACCTCCGAATCCAGTCATTCACTCGGCAGACAGCTGTGGCCTGGGCCTGACCCGTCGAGTTCAGGTAAGAGCCTCACCTGCTGTTACTTTATTCAGAGTCACCAAGGAGCTGAGGACCTTGCTAAAGTTCTGCCCCTGGTACAGATCATTCGCGTCAAACGTCTGAAAGAAAAAAACAGGCACGATTAGGAGAGTCCTGTGCGCAAGGGCACACGTGACAAGATCCACTCTCGAGGCCAGGCGCGGCGCTGGGCCTGGACATAGCGGTCCCATCGCAGCCCTCTGGCGAGCCCTGCCCAGCACGGCTGAGACCCCACAGTCCACGGCAGCACAAGGAGGGCTCAGCACCTGACACAGGAGAAGCTGGGGAAGGCCAGGGCACCAACCCAGGGACACAGCCCTGCAACGGCCTCAGGCTTGACGTCAGCCACCTGCCCGTCGGCCCTGGGCCCCGATGCACATGCGCACAGGCAACTGGCACCTGCCAGGGCTAGGAGATAACGAGCATGAGCTGGAGAGGCAGGGGCTTGTGACAGGCGCGCGCGCACACACACACGTTCAAATACACTCACTCCAAACACTGCTACAGCTTTATGTCACCAAACACTGTCTCCCAGCATAACTGCTGTCAAATCACCCACAACCCAGAAAGACCATGATGGAAATCTTCATCAGACAGCCCGTTTATCCCAGCCTGACCCGCTTCTCACGGCCGCAGAGCACTGGACTCCTCCAGGTCCTCCATCACCGCAGCCCGGGGCAAAGGGCTCACTCCCTGCCCCTGCCCCCACCGCATGGGGCTCAGCAGGAACTCCCTGCTCCCGGCTTCTGGCTGCCGCCTACATCTCACTTCCTGAGTGCCTGAGCCCTGGGCAGGGTGCCTCACAGCTGCCATTGGCTCCTAGTCCACCTGCACTGCCAGTGAGGTTTACAGAGGCAGCATGGCCCCTCCCCGCAGTTCGGGAACATTCACCCCAGCAGCCTCTGGGGTTGTCTGCACAAGCTCAGCTTCCATCAGGAGACCCTGAGCAAAGCAACTCCATGAGGGCCAACATTGCCCCTACCTCCCTCAGCCACCCCCCACCAGCGGTTCTGGCCAGAGTTTGTGAACCAAAGTAATCCATGGTTATTTAATTATTCATAAACTTGGAACCACAATCACAGAACTGGAAACCACCTCCAGAGGCAGGCACTTGGCCGGCGATCGCAGGGTAAGGCCATCGCCGGGACACCTGCCTTGCAGCTCCACTTCCAATCCAGCTTCCTGTTCACACGCACAGTAGGAGCAGCAGGTGACAAGGATGGGACCCCACCACTCGCGTGGAAAGCCCCGAGGGGGCGCCCGGCTCCTTCCTGCAGCCCGAGGGGGCGCCCGGCTCCTCGCTGCAGCCCGAGGGAGCGCCCGGCTCCTTCCTGCAGCCTGAGAGGCCGCCGGGCTCCTTCCTGCAGCCCGAGGGAGCGCCCGGCTCCTTCCTGCAGCCTGAGAGGCCGCCGGGCTCCTTCCTGCAGCCCGAGGGAGCGCCCGGCTCCTTCCTGCAGCCTGAGAGGCCGCCCGGCTCCTTCCTGCAGCCCGAGGGGGCGCCCGGCTCCTTCCTACAGCCCGTCCACTCTGACTGCAGGTGCTTGGGAAGACGAACCATCAGTGGAGATCTCTTTGTGACTCCACCTTTCAAATAAATTTAAGATTTTTTTTTAAAGGAGGCTACCAGATGAGCAGCGTCAGACTAGAGCTGACCCGACTCTGGGGCGGGCGGGAGAGCCGCCAGCACGACCTGCTTCCTGACGCCATTTCCAGCACAGAGGGCGCAGCAGCCAGGGCCTTCCTCCATGAGGCCGACCGTGCAATCCCACCAGCCCTGGCATTCACTGGCCAACCTACTAGGGAAGATGAACTTCTAACACAAATCAATATCCATCCTCATTTCCAAGGGACAAAAATGAGTTAAAAAGTCATGTTAAAAACGCATAAAAAGTGTTACCACCCTAAGCAGCTGCACAAAGACCACGCTGCTTAAAGAAGACAATGTGAACTTTCTTCCATTTTTGTTTTGGGGTCTTATTCTACAGCTGGGAACCTCGAGCTACATTCTACAAAGAAGAAACACAAATATAAGTTTCTACTAACCTTCATGGTGGCCAGACCGAGGAGTCACCTAACTCAGAACAACAGGATGTCACAGAGGAGGTGCTTCCTGTTATTCCAGCCTTATAAGTCTTCCTTGCTTGAGGACCGGGAGCCACTGACTGGCGGAGCCTGCCCACCAATGGCCTTCACTGTGACATCAGAATGTAGCGGACACACTTCTCAACAGGACACACAACAATGAGACGAGACCAGTATTCGCCATGGAGCGGAAAGACGCATTCTTAGCTAAAAACACTCGAGCTGAAGCACCCTCCAGACAGCAGAGCCCGAACTCGGAACCCAGAGCCATCGGGGGAGCGGGCAGGGCGGTCAGCCCGGCTGTGGCGAGAGCCGTCGGGGGAGCGGGCAGGGCAGTCAGACAGCCCGGCTATGGCGAGAGCCATGGGGAAGAGCGGGGGTCAGCACGCCTGACCACAGCTGCCACCCCCTCAAGGGCTGGGCACGCTGCCTCTCAGCCCCCGCCTCCCCCACTCTCCAGGTGTCCCTCAGTCCATGCACTTGAGTGCCTAAGGCAAGCGCCCGGAGATGGACACAACTCCCCAGGGGAGATCTGGGAGGCCACGCCACCTGGCCAGGTGTGGACAGACACACAGGGCACGGGACACCAAACAACCACTACGCCTTAGAATCAACCCAGCTGGGCACATTTCACGTTTCAGGTAAGTGTCCTACGATAAGCCAGTATCTTCAACACTAATTTCCTACTGGTTTTATACAGAAACCCTCCTATTAAATCTGCTTTCCACAGCTCCTTTTACTTCCAATAGAAGTAAATGTTTCATAAGAAAACACAGTGAGTACTCGGCCACAAGCAGCCAGGACCCAGGGGAGCCAAAGGGCCACGATGGGTGCAGTACTTGCTAACGTCTGCATGGCACCACCTCCCACGGGGGACTGAGTCCCTCCTACAGCCTGGGACAGGAGGTGCCAGCAGGGGAAGCAGGAGCTGACAGCCGCCCAGTCTCCCCACAAGAGTTCACTGCCCTACCAAACATTCAAGCTAAAATATGTAAGCATATCCAGAAAAAGAAAATGAGGTTTAACAGACAGAGGGGCTCTCCACGCCCAAACGCCCAGCAGGGCCACTCAGAGGAGTGCTCTTAGGCGAGTGCTCGGTCCTCAGTAGGTATGTCTGTCACTCCCCACTCTGAGTGGGACACACACCTACACGGACACGCATCACAACCACAGCCCACACGCCTGCTTCCATACCCAGCCCTGCCACATACTCAGGGGTACCCCCACCCTTCAGCCATGGCGGCTGGACCTTCTCAACACCCCACACCTCCACCAAGCCCTGGGAATCCTGCCCTAGCCCGATCTCTCCCCACGAGGCCACGGGGATCAGAGCCACCTCCAACTGCACCCGTCCCCAAACCACAGAGCAGTGCCCAGGAAACAGTCACCCATGCCCCCAAGCCTCAAGCAGGATCAGGCAGGCAGCCTCCTCTTTCCCGTCCCCCCAACCCCACCCAGCCCAGGAAGAGGCCAAGGGAGAGGAGAGCTGCCCTGGCTGAGCTCTACCAGGAGGAGCGGCTGTGCATGCCACACCCACGGCCTCCCCACCTCCGAGGACCACGAGCCGGGACTGCACGGGCCGGCTACATGTCTGCCAGCAACCACTGCGTGCAGCTCAGGCCGGCCAGTGATACCGTTCTACAGCAGCAGCAGGACACTGGCAGTGAGCTCAGCAGGCCCCTTCATGCAACTCCACTGCACTCCTGATGGGGAACACCTCAGACGGCTGACCCAGCTGCAGGGGTCAGCCTGGGGCACAGAGCACATATCCCTGGTCCACCGCGTGAGCAGGCCATGCTCTCCCTTGGCTGGTTCCAAACAGACCAGCCAGCCTCAATCCTACCTCATGCGAGAGAAACCCGAGGACAAGCATGGTGGCACATGCGTAGGGCAGGCTGTACACACAGGAACCACAGTGGGGCCCAGCGTGCTGGCTTCAGCCGGCAGAGAGGGGCAGCTGCTACACAACACCAAGGCACTGCAAAACCAGGCTGGGGCACAGAGGTATGGCAGGGCACCCGGAGTCAGAGCCCAAAGCTGGAACCCAGATGAGCTGCAGAAGAGGAGCTCACAGGGGCCGAGTCTGCTCGGCTGCCCTGCCACTGGCTACACCCAGGAGAGCAGGGGTGCAACAGCTGAGCCTTGGAGCTCCTCCCACCACAGGGTGCTGCTGCACCCAGGAAGGGGAGGCCCGGGGCCACAGGCAGCAACAAGTGACAAGGTGGCTGCAGCCACAGTGCGGGAATGCTGCCTGGTCCTGAGGCTGGTCTCAGGCTCAAGGAAGACAGGGAGGAGAGGCGAGCTCTGCCCTCCAGGAACATGGCACACAGACACCAGGATGCAGGCTGAACCCATGCAAAGGCAGGGCAAGGCCCAGGCCACATCCCCGCCTCCTTCTCCATGGCACCCCACAAGCTGCCTGTCCCAAGCAGAGGCGGAGCTTCACTGGGGGATGACGGCTCAGGGTCACCCAGCAGAGCTCCTCAGAGGAGCTGCAGTAACCAGCTGGACAGATGCAGGGATCTGATGCGCCCACAGCACAGTTGCACCCATGTTGCTGCCAGCAGGTCACAGCTCTTCCCGTCCTCGTGGGACGGCGGGTAGTGCCAAGAAGACAGGCAGGCAGACACGGCCTCTGTGGCCAGGGTACATCACGGGATGGCACCGAGTCTGCAGGAGAGCAGGGCTCGCCTTGCAGGAGGGAGAACAAGAGAGGTAAGGACACAGCCGCCACCCTCGCCGTGGACACACGGGTTCACAGTCACCCTCGGGGTGACACAGCCGCCACCCTCGCCGTGGACACACGGGTTCACAGTCACCCTCGGGGTGACACAGCCGCCACCCTCACCGTGGACTCCCAAGGAAACTGCAGGAAACCTTAGTGATATATTTTAAAGATTTATCTATTTGAAAGTCACAACTACAAAGAACGGCCGTCTGCTGGTTCACTCCCCGGATGGCCCAACAGCCGATCCTAGGCCACACTATGGCCGGAGCCTCAGCCAAGGCTTCCAAGTGGTAGGCAGAGGCCCGAACACACGAGCCAGCTCCCAGGCTCTACAGACCGTTACCAGGAGCGAGCTCACATCCGGGCCGCAAGGCTGCGTCTGGGGGAGCCAGCAATTCAGGCACGCAGGGTTGTGCTCACCAGCACACCACAAGACTAGCATATATATATATATTCTTTTGTATTTATTTTGATTGCAAAGGCAGATTTTTACAGAGAGAAAGAAAGACAGAAAGATCTTCCTGTGGCTGCAACAGCCGGAGCTGAGCTGATCTGAAGCCAGGAGCCAGGAGCCAGGAGATTCTTCCGGGCCTCCCATGTGGGTGCAGGGGCCCAAGGCTATGGGCCCCACAAGCAGGGAGCTGCAAGGGAAGTAGAGCCTCCAGGACACCAACCTGGTGCCCACATGGGATCCCGGTGGTTTCAAGGCGAGGATTTAGCCATTAGGCTATCACACCAGGCCCCCACTTAGTGAGAGTTAAGTGGTTCCCCAATCTACACCCCGTATTAGCCTGTTTGCCTCCCTTGGTTCCCAAATTCAGAAGCAACATTGAAAATCAGGCATATGTTCCACATGACAATAAAGGTGAGCTTTGCATCACAAAATAAGTTGCTATGTGCCATTTAAATCTTAAATGTTAAAATTTTCCCATTGTAAGCAAATGAACCTGATTCAAACTAGCTTTTAAAGGAAAAACAGCCATTATTGGTAACTGTGACTCCCAAGCAAAGGATGGCCAAAACCCAAACCGGAACCACAAAGCTGCCTCTGCTTCCATGTGGGCGCAGGGATGCTGGCTCTCAGCCCTGGGTCCTGGGCCCTGGTACCAGCTCCTAGCTCCCCCAGGAATCTCAGTCACCATCCCACCCCGGGAGACAGAACAGGAACTCACACCAACAGCCAATACGCCAACCTGGACATGTGGGCACAGCCAGCCCAGGGAGCTGACACGTGGGCACAGCCAGCCCAGGGAGCTGACATGACAAAACAGACACTAGCACACACTGGCCACACACAGATGTCCCCTGAGTGAGCAGCTCTTACTGCGACTGACTTCACACACAACGCTCCCCAACACCCCAGGCGCCCTGCAGCCCCGGCACACTGCCTAACACACCATAAAGGGCACAGTCCTTACCCCTCACCGCCCAGCCACCTACCCTCAGGCCTGGGGAGGCCCCGCAGCAGGGGACAGCAGGGGACAGCAGAGGACACAGCAGGGGACAGCAGCACTATTCTAAACGCCTCAAGCCAGCCCAGCCCTGTGAGTTTAGGGAGAAGCTATTTTCTATTGTCACTTTTGACACAGGTCTGGCATGTGGCTTGTGAAATTTAAAAATAAAGTTCTGTCCTACAACACTGTCAAGTGAAATCTGAGTTTAGAACGACAGCAAATAAAAGTGAATGCTGAATGTCAGGCCACAGTCCACAGGGCTGGGAGATGGGGTAACGGGCACCAGCGGGGAAGCTTCCCTCCAGCCCCTGCCCTTAATCCTGCCTACTCCTACACGCCAGGGATAAAATTAAAGTCTGACGATGGAAGCGATCCATTATAGCACCTTCACCCGACACGTTCCCAACTTACTTCAGGGTAAAAGGAGAAGCAGGTACGAGTCAAGTCTGCTCACTGGGGAAGGGAGCGCATCACAGAAAAAGGAACCACCACTGGCTTCAGATGATCCCCGGGCAGCTGCTCCAGCCACGCCCCTTCCACCTGCAGGGGGCAGGGCGGCCTGTGTCCAGGCCCGCTGGGCCACGCCCGCACGCACACAGCCACCAGCCCACCTGTCCACCTTACCTCAGGCAGGGAAACGCGCCTTCCAGAGATGGGTCACAATACTGACAGAACCACATGCCAGCCAAGGAAGGGCCGCCCTGCATGCCAGGGTCCCCAGGGCACTGCACAGCCTTTACGCCTGCTGGTCCAGATGAGGGGAGGGCTGGGGTGACGCCACAGCAGTCGCATCACAGCGGAGGTGCAGCTCAGCACCCTGTCAGCACGCCTGAGTCCAGTTCCAACTCCTCCCCGCTGATGAGCATGTGGAACACAGGACATGACAGCTCGAGCAGCCTTCAGCCACAAGACACGTGGATGGAGTCCTGGGCTCCTGGCCTCCACCTGGTCAAGTCCAGGGGAGCAAACTTGCCAACCAAGATTCCTCTCTACGTATCCTCAATTTCAAATGAAATGGAAAATAGGTAAATAAAATTGGAAGGGGTCACCGTTCGCTGTGGCAGCTAAAGCCGCTGCCTGCTACCCTGGCATCCCACCTGGGTGCTGGCCTGTATCCTTGGCTGCTCCACTTCCCATCCAGCTCCCTGCAAACAGCCTGGGAAGGCAGCAGATGAGCCAGTACTTGGGCCCTGCACCCGCGTGGGACAGCTGGCTGGAGCGCCTGGCACTCTGGCTTAGGCTTGGCTTGACCCTGCCAGCCAGCAAGGCCACTCTGGGAGTGAAGCGACCAATGAACGGACTCCACGTCACTGTCTCAGACGAGTGCTCAGATGGGCCACAGTAAACACACCTCCCATCCCTCCCCAGGGCCAGGGAACGCCACACGCAGCTGGAATGAGGTTTGGGAAAGGCCTGAAGCCAGGGAGGGGACAAAACTGGAGCAGCCCCAGAAAGAGTGCCTGGTGAGCCTCGAGGAGTCCTCCATACCAAGAACTGACTGCCACCCTTTGGGGACTGACCACGGCTGTCCTAACATACTGACATACTATTAGACCTGCTGAAAGGAAGCCAACGGAAAGGCAACTCTACCCAAAAGTGCCACACCAACCCTCGGGAGTGCTGTGCCAGCCTTGTGTCCTGCAGGGAAGGCCCAGGGACCACCACACACAGTCACCATAGAAGTGCCACACCAACCCTCGGGAGCACTGTGCCAGCCTTGTGTCCTGCAGGGAAGGCCCAGGGACCACCACACACAGTCACCATAGAAGTGCCACACCAACCCTCGGGAGCACTGTGCCAGCCTTGTGTCCTGCAGGGAAGGCCCAGGGACCACCACACACAGTCACCATAGAAGTGCCACACCAACCCTCGGGAGCACTGTGCCAGCCTTGTGTCCTGCAGGGAAGGCCCAGGGACCACCACACACAGTCACCATAGAAGTGCCACACCAACCCTCGGGAGCACTGTGCCAGCCTTGTGTCCTGCAGGGAAGGCCCAGGGACCACCACACACAGTCACCATAGAAGTGCCACACCAACCCTCGGGAGCACTGTGCCAGCCTTGTGTCCTGCAGGGAAGGCCCAGGGACCACCACACACAGTCACCATAGAAGTGCCACACCAACCCTCGGGAGCACTGTGCCAGCCTTGTGTCCTGCAGGGAAGGCCCAGGGACCACCACACACAGTCACCATAGAAGTGCCACACCAACCCTCGGGAGCACTGTGCCAGCCTTGTGTCCTGCAGGGAAGGCCCAAGGACCACCACACACAGTCACCACAGAAGTGCCACACCAACCTTCGGGAGTGCTGTGCCAGCCTTGTGTGCAGTAGGGAAGGCCCAGGGACCACCACACACAGTCACCATAGAAGTGCCACACCAACCCTCGGGAGCACTGTGCCAGCCTTGTGTCCTGCAGGGAAGGCCCAGGGACCACCACACACAGTCACCATAGAAGTGCCACACCAACCCTCGGGAGCACTGTGCCAGCCTTGTGTCCTCCAGGGAAGGCCCAGGGACCACCACACACAGTCACCGCAGCCACAGATGTCAAACAGCCAGCCCTTTACTCACAACTCACAACAAAAGACAAAGGTGCAAGAGAAGCTCCCGGTTCCCACACAGACAAGGAAGCGCCCACGCTGCCCCAGCCAGGTGCCCCTGGAGCCCAAGCACAGCACAGCAGTGGGGGTCTGGGCTTTGTCACCAGCACAGGCTGGGTGCTCAGGAGGCCAGCAGCCCAGAAACACCACTGGGGAGACGCTGCCCGCTCCAGCCTGGAGGGACCAGAGGGCCCCCCCCCACAGCCAAACAGCACGCCGTCCACCCTCAACCCTGCGTGCCAGCACTGCCCCAGGCTAAGACAGCTCCGTGTTCCTTCTCTTTCATTAAGGAGGAAAGGTAAACCCCCAAACTGAAGAATTACATGCTTCTGCTTGTAATTTGAACCACAGAGTAAATATAGAAAAATTCACCACTGTCACTTCAATTTCATGTAACTTAAAAACAAAACCACTCTCTCACACATTTGGGCAGGTGTCTGGGAAGCCGCCCACACTGGCCAGGCCTAGAACCCCTGAGACAAAGGGTCAACATTTCCCCGAAGCCCGTTTCTTCTGCCGCCCGGGGAACCCTCTCTGTTGGCCACTACAACAGCCCCTCATCCCACTGCCCAGTACTGAGAGCAGCAGCAGCCATGAAGGTCACAGCTATAGACCAGCCAGCCTTCCCCTAGCTGGCTCCTGGCTCCAGGCCAGGCCACTTCAGGGAAGCAGTCCTGGGCGCCCTGGCAGGTCAGGATGGAAGCCCACCCTGGCAGCCCTGTGCCTCTCCTTGTAGCCACACCACGCTTCAACCTCTGACAGCCGGGGCATCAGTCGGCTGACATCAAACCACGACCAGGACCGCCCAACGGGAGAGAAGTTCCAGCGTGCTGGCAACTCAGAACCACGCAGTGCCCCTGCAGGCAGTCCCTCAACCCCAGAGCACCTGCTGCTCCAGCTGACACGGTCACCAGGAGCAGCAGTGTCCTGTGCTCACAGCGCCACCGGGCGTCCCTCTGAGGCCACATGCTGACGCCTCTCCCTCCCTAGGCCCAGGCCCACTGCCCCTCTCCTGAAGGCCTCGCCCTGGGTGGCGCTCAGCTCAGGCGGCCACAGTCCACCAGCAGCCTGCAGCTGTTTGTAAGTAAACACCAACCTAGACAAAAGTGCTACCCTCTCCACGAGGGACAACCCATACACGCTCCCCGACCTCCTGGGGCTCAGGCTACTGGGGAACTCCCAGGTCAGAGGACCCATGATCTCCCCCGCCTCTCCGATCACACACAGGGACCACCTACTTGCAGCAAGATTCTAGACACATCCCGAGAGCCAGGAGGACGGTCCACGTCCAGTTCTCCTTGTGGACAACCCAAACTGCACTCCACACACTGCCCCAGTGCCCTCCAAGCTCACCAGACAAGCCCACACACCCAGCCCGCCGCCCCTCCCGCACTGCCCCAGGGCTTCCGTCAAGCTGTGCCGCTCAGAGTGACGTAGGGAAGACATCTGTGCGTTTACATATTTCAAACCTGAAGTACATTTCCTTCCAGTTGCATGGTGCAAATTACTTCTCTCTGAGCAGCTTACTTGTTACACATCTGAAACCTGACCCACCACCTGCTCCCTGAAGGGTATGTGCGAGGCCCACCTGCCCTGCTGCAGCATCTGGGCACGGCCATCAAATCTCTGAAGCTGGGGTCCCACCCCCGACCACGGGACGACCACCCCCCCAGGGCCAGCTCTGAGGAGCTGCCAAGCTGTGCCTGCCCCCGGCTGTCTGCTGCTCCCCCTCTCCGGTGAACTCTGCTCAATCCACAAGAACGAAACTCAGCTCACGGCCCGCCGGCACCACACTCGCGCTCTGTGCGACCATGTAAACCTCAACTTCAAGCTCCAAGGTGGAAAGTCTCACACACTCACACTCACACACACTCCTTCCCCAAGTCCACAATGCACACGGCTTCCAAGTGTGGTTGCCCACACACCCTCACCTGCCCTGGCTGACCAGAGGGGAAGCTTCAAGGCCCCAGCACCACCTCTAGCGAGGGTCCCAGGGGACGCTACAGAAGGAGTGATCAACTCCTGCGACCACCACACACCAAGCCAGAAAGCAGCCTTCCAACCAAGGGCAGACAGACTCTGCATTCAAACGGGACAGAACACGGCTAACACGGCGAGGGCCTTGCGGGCGGCCCTGGGCACCAGTCCTGCCCAAGGGCTAACCTGGGTCACCTGGCAGCCTGACCACAGAGCCTGCCGCTGCAGACAGCAGGCCTGCACCCATGAGGGTTTCCGAGTCTGTGGGTGGGGGCAGAGCAGAGAGACAGCAACGGGGGGCAGTCTGCTCAGAGCTCACAGGCGAAGCAGCGGGCGGGCCACGGCTGCGTCTGAGCAGTGCACGCCAGCTAAGTTCTAGTTCTCAGGCATGGCACAGCACCGACGCTCGCTCCATGCCGTTAGTGAAGTCCAATAGCCAAGTGTGGGCGCTGAGGGAAGACAGGGCTGTGAGCCCTGTGCCAGGCCCCAGCGCCCGCACTTACTGTGCAAGGCAGCACCACCTTGTGGCTGACCTCTCCTTTGGGAAAGCAGGAAGGACTAAGAGACCCTCTTTGGCCTCCTTCACCCTAGCCACCTTTTACGTGGGCAAGGACACTGGCCCATCACTCACAGCCCTTCTATGCACCCACCCTTTTTCTTTTATTGCAAAGGCAGATATACAGAGAGACTGAGAGAGGGGAAGATCTTCTGTCCTACGATTCACTCCCCAAGCGGCTGCAATGGCTGGAGCTGAGCCTATCCCAAGCCTGCAGGAGCCTCTTTTGAGTCTCCCATACAGGTACAGGGTACCTAAGCTTTGGGCTGTCCTTGAATGCTTTCCCAGGCCACAGGCAGGGAGCTGGATGGGAAGCGGGGCTGCCAGGAATAGAACTAGTGCCCATATGGGATCCCTGTGTGTGCAAGGCAAGAACTTTCGCCACTAGGCTACAGCACCAGGCCCCCTCCCGCCCTTCTTGCAGGACTCAGGACTTCCCGTGCTTGTCGGGAAGTGCTGGAGAGCTTGGGTCCTTCCTCTCCACTCCTCACCAGAGCCTGATTTAAAGGGCCAGCAGCCCAGCTTCAAACACCAAACTAAGTGCAGCGAAGCCCAGCGCAGGGAGTGCCTCAGGCTTCTCTGAGGAGCACTACAACAGTCCAGCGCTCCAGCTGCGCACCGAACCCTCAGGACACACCCACAGCGTCTGTCTGCCTGGCTGTCCCCGTCTCTCTCTCCCTTACCCGGGAGAGAACATGCTACACGCAGAGCATAACTGCCAAGCAGGCAAGGCCTGTCCGGCCTCCCCCTCGGGCTGCTGTCCCAGCACACAAAGTGGCAGAGGAGCTGGGCCATAGGTCTGCTCCCCAAGGGGCAGGCAGGGTGTGAGCCATCCGCCTGCTCGGCTTCCACGCACCTGCAACAGCCACAAACTCTATTTTGTTTCCCACACAGCGGCAGTCACCCAGCTACACCAGAATGAGCCCAAACAGCCCTGCAGCCTGCCAGGCAAGCCTGCATCGTAGGACCCAGGAGGCCCAGAGCGCCGCAGCCGAGCACCGACACAGCCAGGGCCTGCAGAGGCAGGACCCAGGCTGCCGCAGTGTTTGCACAGGCTCAGGCCTCAAGCCCGTCACTGTCAGACACCTGTGTGTGCAGCACTACGCACTCACGCTCTGGTGCCACCGCGCACACAGGCCATGCTCACGGAGCAGGCTGGGAGGCTGGCAGTCCAACAGGAAACCACGGCCAGTTTGTTCTCACAGATCACTCACACAGAAAAGCAGAGTTCTCGGGGGCCTCATTCCCCAGCCCCAGACAAACCAGCTCCCCACACCCGGGGGACAGGGTCTCAGCCTGAGGCTCTGGGTGTGACCAGCAAGACAGAGAGCTCACCTCCTGCTGCGCAGCCGTGAGTCGTGCAGCAAAGCCTTCTCCAGCCAGAAAAGATCCGCCAGCCTGACTGTGAAGATGCTCACAGGTTCTCCCGTGGCCTAAAACACGCACAGACAAACTCAACTCGCCACCCTGAGCCAGCTGAACAGGCTGCACGGCCAGACCAGTGTGCAAGCACACTGCCCCCAGTCCCCAGAGACCTCCCCACACTCACCCAAGCCCGAGGCCAGGGGACAAGCAGGACCGACTCCACAGCTTACCACAACACCCTCTCACAGATGAACAGCGGGCAGTCAGCATCTACGGGCGCCTGCACAGCCCGCCTGCTCGCCACCTCGGGGACAGACCACATCCGACCTTCACTACAGTCCACCAGCAAGCTCCTGCTTAAGGCGCCAGGCAGGGTCTTCTCCGTCCAGATACTGTCCGATGGATTTCAAAACGCTTTTTGTTCAGAAGCAAAACACTGGTGCAGGTCCATGGCTCACCACTGAACACATCACCTGTGGCTCTGGGAAGCCCACCCCTCCCATAACACAGTGTGGGGCTCACCACTGAACACATCACCTGTGGCTCTGGGAAGCCCACCCCTCCCATAACACAGTGTGGGGCTCACCACTGAACACATCACTTGTGGCTCTGCGAAGCCCACCCCTCCCATAACACAGTGTGGGGCTCACCACTGAACACATCACTTGTGGCTCTGGGAAGCCCACCCCTCCCATAACACAGTGTGGGGCTCACCACTGAACACATCACCTATGGCTCTGGGAAGCCCGTCCCCTCCCATAACACAGTGTGGGGCTCACCACTGAACACATCACTTGTGGCTCTGCGAAGCCCACCCCTCCCATAACACAGTGTGGGGCTCACCACTGAACACATCACTTGTGGCTCTGGGAAGCCCGTCCCCTCCCATAACACAGTGTGGGGCTCACCACTGAACACATCACTTGTGGCTCTGCGAAGCCCACCCCTCCCATAACACAGTGTGGGGCTCACCACTGAACACATCACTTGTGGCTCTGGGAAGCCCGTCCCCTCCCATAACACAGTGTGGGGCTCTGGGAAGCGCACACCTGGTGTCACAGCTGGGGATCTGGGAAGCCCACCCCTCCCATATCACAGTGAGGGGCTTTGAATCCATCCTCCACCTCCAACTCCAAGGAGGTAACAGGTGACAGCTCAAGAAGTTGGTCCCTGGAACCCACGTGGGATACCTGGTCCGTGGAGCTCCACAGCTTCTGGCTTTGGCTACAAAGGCCTTGATGCTGCAACCATTTGGCAAGTGAACCAGCAGACAGAAGATTTCTATTTCTCTAACTTTCAATTAAGAATAATTAGTAGGGGGCCCAGGTTCGGGCCTTGGGGTTGGGGGCAACTGCAGCTCCCTGCAGTGTGGCGGCTGTGGGGGGGTGCCCCTTCCAGGTGGGACCCAATGCTGGGGACTCACACCAAAGACACTGCCAGAAGGCAGTGAACGAGTCCTCGGCCTTGGGCAGCCAGTGTACCACGTGGTGCCAGACTTTGCCTGCTGGCCACCCGGCGGTGAACTCTGGGGTTTTTAAGATATGTAGTTGCTGCCTGGGGACACCCATGACTAAGGCCAGTTTTAGTGTAGGTGAGAAGTGAATTTTGGGTGATTCCCAGTGACAGGGTCATGAAAGTTTCGGGCATGCGTGGGGACTGAGACCTGGTGGTTTGGAGGGAAGTATCCAGAAGATAATTTGGATTAGACAGATTCACCAGCCAAATTAGGAATCCAGAGATGGGCTGTTAGCATAGATCATCACTGATCGCTCATACCAGCCCACACCAAAGCTGTGGATGGGGGCCTCTTTGGCAGTGTTAGGTACCATTACTCGACTGGGTGGTGGAGTGGTGGAGTGGTGACATTTGCCAGGGTCAAGACACTATCCAGCACACGAGAGAACTTGGTCTGGGGGTAGACTCTGTGGGGTTGTGTGGGCCCAACCCTGTGGAAATACAAGTTCCCCCTGGTTAGCTCGCAAGCTGGGGTTGCGATGGACTAAGCTAGGTGTGACCATACCACCTACCATCACTCACAGGTAAAGGAACTCACAACAGTCAGGGCAGATCAAGGCAGCAGCACCTGAATGTGCATCCTAAAACAGGATGTGGGGTGGGCCGGGTTGCCACTGGAAGGGGGCAGAATGGGCAGGGCTGAACAAACCTTCACTCACAAGAAACAACAGAAATCAGGTTGGAGCACAGGTCACGCCAAGTAGACCCTTGCACCTACTGACCTGCGTGAGATAGGGACGCTAAGCCACAGCATCTAAGGCAGGGGCCAGGACAGTTGAGGGGCTCTGCCAAGCTGAGTCAGAGCAACCCATGGCCTGCACATGAGCTAAGGCTGGGAATAGGTCCGGCTGGGGAGCTAAGGGGACACCCTAGCTGGGTTGAGTTTCCCACCAAGGAGCGCATGGGCTGGAACTGGGGCTGCGTTCTGATCAGGATACGATTGTAATCTCACTTGGCACCAGTGTGGACTGGGACTGGAAGCACCAAGCCGGACCAGACCCCAACACCATCTGGTGCTTTGGAGGACCAGGGGAGATGTGTGACAGACTAGGCTAGGTCTCAGCCCTTACTGAACCATGTGTGAGCTGTCTGGGGGTAACAATAAGAACCAGATTGGGTTGAAGGCCAGTCAGAAAAAGCCACTGTTCCTGCTAGGACAGGAGGTGAACTGAGTAGGGCTGGCTCATGGACCCACATGGTATCTGGGTGCCTTTCGCTCTGGAACATTCTACAACAAGCTCGGAAGCAAGTTCTGCCCCGGAAACTCTAGGTAAGGGCCCATCACAGCCAACCTTGGCACAGAAGCATGACCTGCACAGCTCTGAGGCAGTAACCAGCCTCATCTCCAGCCCGTATGCGGTCCTTTGTCCCGCAGCTTCAGAACAAGTGCCCACAGAGGCCTGGCAGTGGACACACAGGGCAGCTGCACCCTCCCCCTTCTCTCTCCCCTCCCCCTTCTCGTTACTGTTTATGTCAGTTACATCTTGAAATAACATATGGATACAATGGGCTAAATAAAACATTAAGATCACAGTCAAGTGGTCTGAGGCATTCAAGATGCCACCTGGGGGTTTGGGGCACAACAGCATAGCAAGCTAGTCCTCCAGCTGCGGTGCCAGTATCCCATATAGGTGTCGGCTTGGATCCCAGCTGCTCCGTTTCCTATACAGCTCCCATGACCCGGGAAAGCAGCAGAGGATAGCCCAAATCCTTGGGTCCCAGCACCAGCATGGGAACCCAGAAGCAGCTCCTGGCATCTGGTCTCAAACTGGCCCAGCTCTGACCACTGTGGTCATCTGGGGAGTGAGCCAGCAGATGGAAGACTGGTCTGTCCCCCTGCATCTCTGTCTTCCCCTTCCTGCCTCCTTCCCCTCCCCCTCACTCTTTTAAGTAAAAAATACATAAACATTAAAAAGAGGAAAAAAAAAGACACCACTGGGTTTCCACATGCCGTACCGCAGGCCTGGCTCCCCACATGCCACACCGAGGGCCTGGGTCCCCACATGCCAACACCGCGGGCCTGGGTCCCCACATGCCACACCGAGGGCCTGGGTCCCAACATGCCAGAGTCCCCACATGCCACACTGCGGGCCTGGCTCCCCACATGCTACACCACGGGCCTGGGTCCCCACATGCCAGAGTCCACACATGCCACACTGCGGGCCTGGCTCCCCACATGCCACACCGTGGGCCTGGGTCCCCACATGCCACACCGCGGGCCTGGGTCCCCACATGCCACACCGAGGGCCTGGGTCCCCACATGCCGCACCGCGGGCCTGGCTCTCCACATGCCATACCGTGGGCCTGGGTCCCCACATGCCAGGGTCCCCACATGCCACACTGCGGGCCTGGCTCCCCACATGCCAGGGTCCCCACATGCCACACTGCGGGCCTGGCTCCCCACATGCCACACCGTGGGCCTGGGTTCGCATCCCAGCACCCTGTTCTAGCACAGCCTGCAAGGCAGGGCTGACCACTCAAGTGGTGAGGTCTCTGCCCCCACACAGGGTCGCAGAGAGAGTTCAGGCCGGCCCAGCCGCACCTGCTACCGGCATTTGGAAAGTGATGGGGCAGCTCCGCTTCAGCCTTCCAAAATAACTGTTAAGTTTCTCCTAACTAACTTTTCTTTTCACTTTTTTAAGTTATTAGAAAGTCTGAAATCACATGTCACTCCCACTGCGTGTGTACAAGGAGAGTGCTGGTCGTCCAGGGCTCTGCCAGGGGCCAGCGGTAGGGGGAGGCAACCCCATGGATCAAGACCCTGCCATGGAGGGTGGGCAGCACTCGCTCAGGCAACCCTGCAACAGGTATGACCACACCTTTTCAAAAATTAATTAATTTTCAATTTTTGACGATATTTACATACTTGAATAAGGCGCAAAGGGTCAAGGGCTTGAGAAAAGTGCCTAAGAACATTGTTTCCATTCTCTTTTTTCCTTCCTGTATCTGGCGGAAGGGGGAAGATAAAGGGAGAAGCTCCCAGCCTCCCAACTACCCCAGAGTCCCCGATGTGGGGCGTGCTCCAAGGGCACTGCCCAAGTGGGCTCAATAGTTCAACAGTTCCGAACTGCTGCCAATCGTGCCACTCCAGGCACAATGAAATCTCTCCAGAATCTGCTGGCTGACACGGTTCACCTTAGTCTCTGTTTGCCCAGGTATCCACTGCCAACGCCTGGCTCGGGTAGCTGATCGATACCTTCTGTCCTCCATCCTCTGTAGCCTTCACACACAGAAACAGGCACTCACTGCTCCCAAATGATGCCTTTTTCAAATGTGAACTCACTTAATCAAAAGATAGCCGGGCAAAGGCATGAATAAACTGCTTACAGAGTTGATTCAGTAAGCCAGCGCACCGAGTCCCAAGAAGCCCTTCAAAGCTGCCAGGTAGGTCACAGAAACCCACCCGTGACCAGAACGGGCAGAAATCCACCCGTGACCAGAACGGGCAGAAATCCACCCGTGACCAGAATGGTGAAGGTTTTCACAACACACATAGTGTCACCCAAGTAACCAACATCTGCGAGCTGCACAGTGAAGAGCCGCACCCGTTCAGACCTGAAAGCTGCACAGCAGCTCAGGCGCTTCGTGCGGATTCACTTAGTTCTTGCAACAGCAGGCGGGTGCGCTCCAGTGGCCAGCCTGGGGCAGCAGGGCAGCACAGCGGGCGGGGGCGCTCCAGTGGCCAGCCTGGGGCAGCAGGGCAGCACAGCGGGCGGGGGCGCTCCGGTGGCCAGCCTGGGGCAGCAGGGCAGCACAGCGGGCGGGGGCGCTCCAGTGGCCAGCCTGGGGGGAGCAGCACAGCGGGCGGGGGCGCTCCGGTGGCCAGCCTGGGGCAGCAGGGCAGCACAGCGGGCGGGGGCGCTCCGTTGGCCAGCCTGGGGGGAGCAGCACAGCGGGCGGGGGCGCTCCGGTGGCCAGCCTGGGGCAGCAGGGCAGCACAGCGGGCGGGGGCGCTCCGGTGGCCAGCCTGGGGCAGCAGGGCAGCACAGCGGGCGGGGGCGCTCCGGTGGCCAGCCTGGGGCAGCAGGGCAGCACAGCGGGTGGGGGCGCTCGGGTGGCCAGCCTGGGGGTGCAGCACAGCGGGGGGGCGCTCTGGTGGCCAGCCTGGGGGGAGCAGCACAGATGGGGAGGATGGGCAAGCAGCCCTTCAGCACCCACACCCCAACCAGACCACAAAGGCACGCATTGCAGGCAGACTCTCATCTCACACGTGCTCAGATGCACAGCAGGTTTAACCTCTAAGACCTAAAACCAGAAAAATTTAAACAATAAAACAAAATTGAACAATGATGGGCCAATAGTAGGTGAAGCCATTGCCTACCATGCCAGCAGTCCATGTGGGCACTGGTTCGTGTCCCAGACGCCCCACTTCCATCTAGCCCCCTGCTCATGGCCTGGGAGGGACAGCCCAAGGGTTTCCCTGCCAGTGAGGGACCTACAGCAAACTCCTGGCTCCTGTCTTTCGCCTCGCCCAGCCCAGGATATTACAACCATTTGAGGAGTGAACCAATGGACATAAAATCTGTCTCTCCTCTGTGGCTCTTTCAAACAGAAACATAATGTTTTTAAAAAACACATGGCTAGATACACAATGACTTCTGAGGTACGCCTGCAAAAGCACACGGACCTCCAACTGAACAGCTCTGTGCAGCGAAGGAAACGTTCAACAGAGAAGAGGCAGAAGAGAGACCAGGAGACAAGACATGGCAGAGAGGCCGACAGGCCCCCAGAGGAGGGAACAAGAAGGCAGTGCCACTCCACAATGGGCCAAACAGCGAGGCCGCAGATACGGGAACAGGGAAGGCGGAACATGTGAGACAGACAGCACAGTGTCAGAGAGGACGGGAGAAGAGGGAAGCCACAACACTGCTGACAGCAGTACAAATCAGAAAACTAGCCACTGCAGGAAAAGCACGGGGCACCTCAAAAACCTGAAAGGCACCGTTGCGGGGAGCGGTGCAGAGCCACTGCCTGCAGCAGCAGTAACCCACACGGGCACTGCTTCCACGCCACTCTGCTGCCCACCCAGCTCCCTGCTGGTGGCCTGAGGAAGCAGCAGAGCACAGCCCAAGTGCCATGGTCCCTGCACCCACAGGGGAGACCTGGAGGAACTCCCCACTCCTGGCCTCAGCCTCGCCAAGTGCCATTCCGGCAGCGCACCAGCAGATGGAGGAGTTTAGTCTCTCGTCTCTCTCTCTGTAAATCTGCCTTTCCAAGAAAAATAAATAAATCTTTTTTAAAAAATTAAAAATAGGGCCAGTACTGTGGCACAGGAGCATCCCACACCAGCCTTCCCATTTGAATCCCAGGTAATCCACTGTGACGCCCCCGAGGACGTGGGTTCCTGCCTCCCCAACGGCATTCTGGCTCCTGGCCTTGCGCTGGACCAGTCCTGGCTGCTGCAGCCAACTGGGGAGTGAACCAGAGCACGGACAATCAACTTCTCTCTGTCTCTCCCTCTCTCTCACAACGCCGTTCACACACAGACAAAAATCTGTAACACTTAAAAATAAAATGACCACGTGACCCAGCAATCCTACCAACGAGACCCAGGCCTGCAGCTCAGGAAGCGCCTGCACTCTGCTCTCCAGCCAGTGGCACACAGCAGCCAGTGTGCAGCACTGACCCAGAGCCCCGGAGACGCAGGCCGCCTCACCAAGGGAAGGCAATCCACCATCTGGGACAACCTGGACGTCAGCAAAACAAGCCAGAGAACCCGTCCATGACAGCACTGACACACAGTCAGGCAGACACCCAGCGGCAGCGCCTGGGGGCTGCCCAAGGCGCAGGCCAGGCTGCAGCTCCCTGAAAGGAGGTCGCAGGGACCTGGCGCACAGGACAAGGACACAGCTACTATTATCTCAAAACTGTTGCAAGTAGCAAAGCATGTGATGGGCTGATTATATTAATTAGCTTGACTGATTCCTTCACAATGTGTTCCCGTGTCACAACACACTGTACCCGGTAATTATTCATCAATTAATACACTTTATATCAATGGGGATTATTGGCCTACATTTCATTCTCTAGTGAACCGGAAGACCAAAAAATTAACCCAGCCTCCCCGAGTCAGGGTGGGAGCGCAGCAGAGCTCTGTTCTGAGCCACCTGGGCTCTGGCCCATTGCCACATTCCAACACAAGTTAAATAAACAAAAAGCAAACCCGAAAATTATCGCTTCCGTTGAGCTAGTGTGCCAAGGAGCTGGGAAGATCAATTCCACGAGGATTCCCGTCTGCGGGGCCGACACGCGCTTCTGCACCAGGTGCCAGTTCACAGCTCCCCGCCTGCTGGCATGTCCGGCCTGCCTTTGACCAAGAGGCCATGGGGGACACCATGTGGGAAACTGTGAGACTCTGAGTGTGACCGTGTGGGGACGCCGTGTGGGACTCTGTGACCGCGTGGGGACGCCGTGTGGGACTCTGAGTGTGACCATGTGGGACACCGTGTGAGACTCTGTGACCACGTGGGACGCCGTGTGGGACTCTGTGACCACATGGGACGCCGTGTGAGACTCTGAGTGTGACCACGTGATACGCCGTGTGGGACTCTGTGACCGCGTGGGACGCCGTGTGAGACTCTGAGTATGACCGCGTGGGACGCCATGTGGGACTCTGACCGTGTGGGATGCCGTGTGGGACTCTGTGACCGTGTGGGATGTCGTGTGAGACTGAGTGTGACCGTGTGGGATGCCGTGTGGGACTCTGTGACCGTGTGGGACTCTGAGCGTGACCATGTGAAACACCATGTAGGACCCAGTGTGACATATAGGATGCTGTGTGGGACTCTGAGTGGAGCATTCTGTGGGACCGTGTAGGGAGCTATGTGGGACACCGTGTGAGAATCCTGTGAGATGCTGTGTGGAAGTCCACACCCCCCACTCAAGCAGAAAAGCCTCATTAACATTAAATTCAGCAGTCTGGCAGGATGGCCCAGTGGCTAGATCCTCAACTCCTATGCCCTGGGATCCCATATGGGCGCTGGTTCATGTCCCGGCTGCTCCACTTCCCATCCAGCTCCCTGCTTATGGCCTGGGAAAACAGTCAAGGACGGCCCAAAGCCTTGGGACCCTGCACCCGCGTGGGAGACCCAGAAGAGACTCCTGGCACTTGGCTACAGATTAGCTCAGCTCTGCCATTACAGTCATTGGGGAGTGAATCAGTGGACAAAAGATCTTTCTTTCCTTACCTCCTCTCTATAAATCTGCCTTTCAAATAAAAAATAAATAAATCTTAAATAAATAAACAAATAAAAAAGTCTTTAAGAAGAAAAAAACCACATTAAATCCAGGTCCCAACTGGCCCTCCAGGTCATGTACAAGCCTCCTCTCCTGCCTTCAAGAATAGCTGACTCCATCTGCTTTTGACAATTATTCCAGAAAACTGACGAATCTGGGGGGAAGGGCACAAAGGACGGGCTCTTCCAACCATCAACCGAGTAACCTGAACAGCACCCTTCCTGCCCCCTCAAACTCCGCACAAACAGCCGTTAGGTTACAAAGATGAGGACACTTTCAAACAGAGCCATAGCAACGCTTACATACGCTTACATTCCGCAGTAATTTCGGCGCTGATTTTCCTGATCTAGGATGACCTGGTATCTTGGCTGACAAACCTGTGACACGTGTGACTTGCTCGCCTGCAGGGGGGGTAGCTGGGTACCAAGTGAGAAAAGCCTGGAGCACCTGAATCAAAGAGCAAGAGACCAGAAAAGCAAGGTCCTCCCAGTCCCACTCGGGACCGGCCTGCAGCAGTGTGAAGAGAGGCCCTACCAGCCAGCACGCCTCAGGCACTTTTCCTTAAATAAAGCTGGACAGACACGGGCACTGCTGTGCCACAAGCAAACAACAAAGCCCACACACACCAAGATACACGCTAAGTAAAAGAAACCCTCGAGGGAAACAAGCGTCATCTACATTGTAGGCGCTGCTTTCCGACAACCAACTGCCCAGATTTTAATTTTACTTTCCAAACTTAAAGATTTTTTTTTCAGCTTAAAACTACAGTGCTTCTTGGGACTTAAAACCAGACGTGAAAGGGGTAACGCTCCTTTTAAACTGATTTCTCAAACTGCCTGCACCATCAGAGCTCCTTGGGGCGAACGGCCGACGTCTCCAGCTAGGTCAGGTGCCTCACACAGAGGCAGGCGGCCGGACGCCACTGAGGCAGCCCACAGCAATGCCTGGGTCGGTCCCGGGCCCCGCTTCCTGCTGACAGCCTGGGAGGCAGTGCCAGTGCTGCCCACACCTCGGGAGGGCCAGGCCAGTTCCCCAGAGGCCCTGCCTTTCAAAATATACATATACATAATACATGCATGCATGCAGATATACACACACATGCAAGCACACATACAAGCGTGCGTACATCGACATACACATATACGTAGATATACATGCACATACATTTATACATGCACACATGTGTACATACATGCACGTACACCATACATGCATTATATACATACATACATGATTTTCAAAAACAATAGCTTATACAATAACTGTGAAGTCCAGGTCCTCTATTCCTTAAAGAAATGCCCCAAAAACTTAAGCCATTGTAAGAAAACATACGCAACAAAAATTGTTTGCTACAAACACAGCGGCGTCTGAAGTAACCGTGGAAAAGGCACCCAAACATGCATAACTACTCAGCAAAAATTAATCTACAATTTAAACAATCAGTTCTCAGTCTCATGTTTCTCACCTCCATAAACATGTCAGCTCTCCCGTCAGAACGGTGGGGCACTTCCATCCCGCGGGTGCCTCACACAGCCCCTCCAGACGCTGGCCTGGCCCCCCGCTGGCCCCAGCACAAGGGAGTCCCCCACCCCTACCTGCTGAGCTGTAGCACCTCTCAGGGGGATTCAGACTCTTCCTCGCTACCTTCTAAATGCACTGTTAGAGGCACTCTAAAAATCGCACAGAACTTGCCATAACTGACTTTTCTCTTTAAAGGGGTATTATCAATTACAACTCCAAACTACTCCAGGGTTCCAGCTGTCCCTCGAGGGCCGTGCTCTGGCCAGCTCCGGATGCTTGGGACCTGCTCAACAGCACCACTATCTAACTCTTCCTTGCAAAATAATCACAATGATCACAGGAAACAGTAACCGTAACCTCTGGAACCATCACTTCTCTTTCACGAGGTGCTTCCCAACACGCCTAAGACCTCACAAGGACAGCAAAGTCGCCGGCACACCTGTCGTGCGCTGTCCTTCCCACCAGAGCTCCTGAGCACCGCCCCCTGACCCCACACGGGTCCGCCCTGTGTGGGCCCGCCTCCCTGCACACCCCCCAAGAACCAACAAAGGTGCCGGTGGAGACACCCCGACGCGTAGATAAATAAGGGAAAGATGAAGCCACGTCCTGCACAGTGACAGGACATGAGGGGAACTCGAACCCACTTGCTGGTTATCGCAGGTCCGCTGACCTGACCCTCAGGAGGGATCCCCCAGAGCCTCTGAACTCGGTGTCAGCGAGGAAGCCCCGAGCCCTGCAGGGGTCCGTTAAGCACCCGCATCCCCCAGGCCCCGCGCCCCGGGGTCCGTTACACACCCGCCCCCAAAGCTCAGGGCGCCCCGTCTCCCGTATCCCCCAGGCCCCATGACCAGGGCGCCCCGGCCCCCCACATCCCCAGGCCCTACGCCAGGGAGCTCCGGCCCCCGCACCCCCCAGGCCCCGCGCCCCGGGGTCCGTTACACACCCGCCCCCAAGTCCCCAGGCCCCGCGCCCCGGGTGCCCCGGGGGTCCGTTACGCATCCCGGCCCACGCACCCCGCATCCCCCAGGCCCCGCGCCCAAGGCGCCCCGGCCCCGCATCCCCCAGGCCCCGCGCCCCGGGGTCCGTTACCCGCGCCCACGGCGCCCCGGCCCCCCACGCTCACCTCCAGGCGCAGGGAGGCCCCGCAGCCGCGCAGGAACTCGCGGATGTTGCTCAGGCACTCGCTCTCGCTCCGAGGCTCCGGGTAGACCTGCAACACAGACACGGCGCTGAAGCCGCGCCCCGCGCCCCGCAGCCGCCCGCGCCTCACCCGCTCCCCTCCTCCGGGCCGCACCAACCTCGGCCCTGCCCGCACCAGGAAGACAGCCCGAGGCCGGAAGTGACGCCTCAGGCCGCGCCCCTGCCGCGCCGCGCTCCGCCCGCCGACGCCGCCGGCCCCGCGGCCTGCCCGGCCGGGCGTCCGCGCCCTCCGCCTCCTCCGCGCCCTCCGCCTCCTCCGCGCCCTCCGCCTCCTCCGCGTCCTCCCGGTCCTCCCCGTCCCGTCCCGTCCCGTCCCCGCTCTCCCCGAGGGCTGAAGCCGCCCGTGCGGGACCCCCGGGGCGCAGCGCGGGGACCAGGCCGCGTCCACCCCGCCCCGCGGAGACCGGCTGAGGGCAGGCGGGCTGTAAACGGCGGGTCATTTCCCGAGGAAGGAGGACGCCTCAGTCCCGAACAGCCGCTACCTCCAATACATCAAGTGTCGAGATTTCTTCCTTTTTTACGGGGAAGCATCCAGAATTCCGGCGTTTGAGAATATTCGAGACGTTTTTGGAGGAACCTCCGATCCAGCAGGGGGAATCACGTCATTGCATGGAGCCACTCTTGCGTTTCACACGACCCACCAAAAACGTGGGTGTGGGTTGGCAGCGGGCGGGCCTCCCTCACATCCCGGGACCTGTGGCACTTGGCCGAAGCCCTGTCGGGTTGGCTGCTCTCAAACAGGTGCCGCGCAGCTCCTGCCGACCCACCCTCGTGGGAGTGCTAAGCAACCGCAAAGGTGGTTTCTGACTTCCTGACAATGACATTTCTTGTTGTTGTTTTTTTCAAGATTTATTTATTTTTATTACAAATTCAGATATACAGAGAGGAGGAGAGACAGAGAGGAAGATCTTCTGTCCGATGATTCACTCCCCAAGTGACCCCAACGGCCAGTGCTGCGCCGATCCGAAGCCGGGAACCAGGAGCTCCTTCAGGTCTCCTTCGTGGGTGCAGGGTCCCAAGGCTTTGGGCCGTCCTCGACTGCTTTCCCAGGCCACAAGCTGGGAGCTGGATGGGCAGTGGAGCCGCCGGGATTAGAACTGGTGCCCACATGGGATCCCAGGGGATTCAAGGCGAGGACTTTAGCCGCTAGGCCATGCCACCAGCCCGACAATGACATTTCAAAATTAAAGTGACATTCTTTTTTTTATTTATTTACCCAATTGAATACAAGCAAAATAGAGGGAAAACCTGTTCTCCAACTAAAAATTGTACAAACTAATTTAAAAGAATCTTTTTGGCAACTCACTTCCATCCCACTCATTCAGCCCCTTCCCCCAACTGCATCCACGCTGGGTTGCTTTTGCAAAGACCAATCCAGAGCTGCCATGTTTGTGACCTGCCCTAGACTTAGCCTAAATGCACTTTCCCGCCCATCAACTGAACACCACCACGGCCTTGTTGAGTTCACGTCTCAGCCTGAACAGTATTCTTTTCTCAGGGTATCGAGAGCGTGTGCTTCTCAGTACTGTGGGTTAGGACCTCCAGGCACAGCGCTCAAGTATTAGAGAGAGTTCCCAAGCACAGGAAGTTATGATGTGTCTTACAGAAGAAATGTGTGTGAGATACACTCCGTGTGGGCATGAGTTACAGTGCTGCGGGCCATGGGTTCACCTCAATGATCAACTATGAGGTACAGCCACAAGAAGGAGGGAGACTGCTGTTGGTGAGCTGCTCCAGAAAGTGCTGAAGTAACATCTACAGCGCATGAGCAAGCTACGGGGAAGGTGCAGAAACAGCTCGTGGATTCATGAGGCGACGAGCAGCTAAAACAGCCGCATCGCCCAGTATCAGGGACACACGCAGCCCTTCTCGGCTGGCACGTGCGTCAAGATGGTCCAGCATGAAAAGTTGAAACTTGCAAGCCAGGACAGTGCTGCAGAGAAGTTTCTGAGGCTACAGAAGACTCTATGGAAAACCTGCTGGGTGATACACATAAAAAGGGTTATGTTGAAGACCAGGCTGTTCTACAAGAACGTTGGCAAATGAACCGATGTCATGCCAATGGCCTCCACAGAGCAACCTCACTGTTGTGCACCAATGCCAAGGGCAACTTGGAGCAGAGCCCCAAACCCACAAGCTCTTACGGTGAAAAGCTGCAATTGTTTTATTAGTCCATTGGATGCGGAACAAGGAGGAATGGATGGAGACAGATATTCTAGGACTCGTGCCACAGTTGCTTCAACCCAGAAGTTAAATGCTTTGTCCAGAGGAAAAACTTTGTCTTCACAGTTTCGTTAATTTCAGGTAGTACCCCAGTTCTCCGCCATGAAGAACTGTCCGTCATCCAGGCTCAAGCAACCCACAAAAGCTTTCAAGGCACACTGCACAGCACAGCTGAGTCCTGGGGCTGGTGAGGAAGCCACGGACAGACTGCCAGAGGTCAGCCACTGCTCGCGGTGCTGCTGCTTACGATGGAAGTGATTGGCCTGGGACAGCATCAGGCAGCTGGCAACGTGACTGGCCAGAGCGCGTGAGCGGTTTTGAGACTTGGAAGGTGTTAAAGAAAATATAAGGAACAGCATAGAACATCATCTGTGTTGCAGAGCAAATAAGCAAATAAGTGGAGAAGAGTCCACTGACATAAAGGAGGAAGATGTGCAGGCAAGCTTGGCAGAAAAGACAGCAGAACTATATGCCAAGATCTGGACAAGATGGCGAGACGCAGCACAGCTGTGGTAAAAGGACAGCCGTGACAGCCACCAGACATTCCAGGAATCGTTGCTCACAGCAGCCAAAATATCAGAATGCAAGTTTGCCTTGGAAAAAAATGTTCAATGACATGGAAGAATGTGACCCTGAGCTTGGGTGCTGCCCCCCATTCAGGCGCCTGGCTGCCTGATCTCACTGGCCGGGGCGGACCGAGGGCAGGAGGCTCCCCAAGTGCACTGACTGTTCACACATCCTGCAGCTCCATGTTTCTGTGAAACCCTTAATCTTTAGCTTAATATTTCTTCCAAGCTCACTTAATTTGTATTTCTGTACTGTAGACCAATCTGTGTTTATGGGAGTATATACATGTGTCCTGGTATATGAATTAAACCAGTACAATCATGACAGAGTCCATTTGATAAGGATATAATTGAAACTGTTTTCTCACGAACACTGGATGTAGTGATTTGTTTTATATAAATATATGTATCTATAATAAACTGTATTTAAATAAAACATACCTAAAACTTGGTTATGTGTTAGTTGCTTGATGAAATACTGTGACAAAGACTTTCAAGGAATTAGCCCTGTCTGTCCTGTAGAGCAATGTTTGACTATCAACATGACTGTCACATATCATGGGAATTAACTCAGTTTAAGATATTAAGCTCCCCCCCCATAAAAAAAAGATATTAAGCCACAGAGATATAATTCTTAGGACTTTTCTCCTGAATTGCAACAATTACACTAAGTATGGAAGCCATATATAATACAGTTTTTGATAAATACAAAAAAGCAAAATTTTATGTGGAAATATCTATCTTAATTGAACAATATCGGATGGGTGGTTATGTTTTTATTTATTTAAGAGACAGGGACAGAGAAAGCTCCCACTTGCTGCTTTACTTCGAAGCTAGGACAGGCCGGAACCAGGAGCCAGCGGCTCCACCTGCTCTCCCTGTGGGGATAAAATGACGAGCTGTCACCTGCTGCCTCCCAGGGTCTGCACTGACAGGAAGTTAGAGGCAAGAGCTGGTATCCGGTATCAAATCCAGACCTTCCGATACAGAACACAGGCCTCAGAGAAACCAGATGGCGCAACGGGTGAGGGCACATTTAAACAGATGGAGAATCATCAGCCAGGGTGAAGCAGAGAGGCCGTGATCCTGGGGAACAAGAGGACAGCCAATGCACACGGATGCCTTGGGACCCGTGGACACAGGGACGTGGCAGACACAGCACAGCAGTGTCACAGTGACCAGATACCCCAGCAGTGGTCGGTGACCGGGTGGGAGACGGAGTTCACCGGGAGCGAGGAGGTGAATCCAGGCGTAAAGCGGCCCATCCTGCCCATTTGCTTGATAAGCACAGCAGGCTGGCAGAGCCCAAGCAGGCTGGCAGGAACAGGGTAGGTTTCATGCTCAGACCCCACCACCACTGCCACACTGGTGCCATTCTGTGTACTGAGGGAAAGGCTGTGGGGCTGCAGGAACAGTGAACTGCACATGCGCTAAGCCAGGACAAGTTCATTTCCAGCTCGATGCATTACACTGGTCTCACAGAGAAAGCAGTACAACTCGGCATCCTATAGGCTCCACCCTAGATGGGTCCAGGTGGCCCCAAAACCTAACTAGCAGGCCCAGACCTCTACCAGTGCCATGTAAGGTGCCATTCTGGGTACTGAAGTAAGGGCTATGAGGCGGGGCTGGAGGACCCAGAGTGAGCTCCAGATGCCATAAGCTGGGACAGAGCCCACGTCCAGCTCGATGCACTGCGCTGGTCACACAGGGAAAACAGTACTGACTTGGCATCCTACAGGTTCCACCCAAAATAGGTCTGGATGGCCTACAGACCTAACAGCCAGCAGGTTCTGGCAAGACCAGCACCACTGACAGCCCAATGATTTAGGACACCTGGCGGCTCCCCAATCCCAGGCACTGCTCGAACCGAGAGTGGAAGACTGTGCCGGCAATGGTGCAGCCACAGCACAGGATCACAGGGGCTGGAGAGTGCTGAGCCAGGAGCCGGGCTATGGAGACCGTGGCGCAAGCCTAGTAGAGCAGTCCAGGACTGAATGTCACTGGAGGGAGTGGCACAAGTGACTGCAAATGCAGGACAGGGACCAAATGCAATCAGTAAAATGGACCAGTAGACCAGAGGACAACACAGCTTAGAAACCTGCCCGAAGGAGAGGAAGCTGCTAACCAGAAGTACGACGACCAAGAGCAAAAGAAAAGACAAAGGCACAATGAACATCACTGACACCTCCCCCAAAAGGAGCAAAAGCCTTTGTCAACCTGGACCATAACTGAGGAAGGCATAGAGGAAACGGGATAAGGAATTATAGAAACTTGTTATAAAGCTTCTTGACATGAAGCACATACGGAGTTCCAAGAATTGAAAGAGTAATGTCACACAAAAATAGCAACACTGACACACAATCAAGCCGAAGTGTTATAAATGAAGAACACAACGGCGCAAATTAAAAATTCAGGCGAGTGCAGTACCTTAGCGGCCAAGGTCCCCGCCTTGCACACCCAGGATCCCATGTGAGCACCGCTTCATGTCCCAGCTACTCCACTTCCCATCCAGCTCCCTGCCTGTGGCCTGGGAAAGCAGTCAAGGACGGCCCAAAGCCTTGGGACCCTGCACCCACATGGAAACCTGGAGGAGACTCTGGGCTCCTGGCTTCGGATCAGCTCAGTTGCAGCCACTTGGGGAGTGAATCATTGGACAGAAGATCTTCCTCTCTGTCTCTCCTTTCCACTTTCCAATAAAAATAAATCTTAAAAAAGAATCTCTGAATTAGAAGACATTCCCTTTAACAATGGGAGAAAATCAAAACACTGGAAGAGGAACTAAGTCAAGCTTAAAGAAGTATGCAAGAATTAAGGGACACTATTAAAAGGCCAAATATAAGATTAATGGGAGTTCTAGAAGGAAGAGAAGGAGAAGCTGGATTTTAAAATGTGTTCAAAGAAATACTAACAGAAAAGACTTCCTTAATTTGGAGAAAGAATTGAAAAACAAAACACAGGAGGTGCACAGAAGAGGACCATCCGGCAAGCAGCGCTCACCTCACCGGCTTCTCAGGGAGTTTTCTTTTCCAGCTCTAATTTTACTTGGTTTTCTCTCTTGCTTCTCTTTGCTAGTCTGGCTAAAAGTTTGTTTTGTTCATCTTAAAAACTGCCTCTTTCATGTTACAATTTGTAATTTTTTAGTTTAAACTCCACTTATTTTTGCTATTTCTTGCCTCCTGTTCATTTTTTCTTTTTTTAATAAGTCCTTGAGATGCATTATATCATTTATTTGAGATATAATTTTTGTAAGCACTTGGTGTTATAAATATCCCTTTCAATATTGTTTTTGCTACATCTTATGGCTTTTGATATTTTTGCTTTTATTTTCATTTCTTAAAGTTTTTTCTTGAGCCCAGCGTGATAGCCAAGCCACTAAAGTCTCGCCTTACTCGTGCCGGGATCCCATATGGGCACCGGTTCTAATCCCGTGGCCCTGCATCCCATCCAGCTCCCTGCTTGCGGCCTGGGAAAGCAGTCGAGGACAGCCCAGTCCCTTGGGACCCTGCATTCACATGGGAGACCCAAAAGAGGCTCCTGGCTTCTGATTGGCTCAGCTCCAGCCGTTGCGCTCACTTGGGGAGTGAATCATCGGACGGAAGATCTTCCTCTCTGTCTCTCCTCCTCTCTGCATATGACTTTCCAATAAAAATAAAATAAACCTAAAAAATATATAAGTTTTTTTCTTACTAATTTCTTCAGTGACACACAGGTCATGCAGTAGCATAGCTTTTTAAAGATTTTTTTTTATTTTCTTTTTCATTTTTCAGCAACACATTGGTCATTCTGTAGCATGTTATTTAACTTCGTGTTGTTGTAAATTTTCTGTTTTTCTTCCTGCTGTTTTGTGGCTTTAATTTAAGGGAACTGTGTAATGGAAACTATCATATCCAGATGTGAGGATACAACGCTGTATGCATCTCTACTTCCAGACAAAGATGGACTCCCAATGAAATTGCTACATATATCTTAACAATAAGATGCTGGACACTCTGCCATTGTCCATGCCTACAATGATGGACTTATGAGTATTTATGAAGGGCTACACTATTGTAATAATCTATGGGAGAATCAGTGGAGGGGGACTTGGGAAGGAGAGGAGAAATGCGAGAGCCTATAGAAGTGCATACTTCCACGTCTGTGGAGCTTCCGTCTGCCTTTGCGGGGGCCAGAGCTTCTGGAAGCTTCCCTGTCCTCCATGATCTCTAGGGTCTGGGGACTCACGCTGGGGGTACGTGTTTGGGTCCCAAGGGTGGGAGGGGAGGGGAGAGGGAAAGGGCGTCCCAGGCTAACACGGTGTATCCATGGACCGTGTCTGGGATCTTGCATGCACACTTGTGTCCCAGGTGAGCGGAGAAGCAAGGTCCCAGACCTATGCGCGTGTCAAAGAACCAGATCTGGGAACTCATCTATGATTTGGGGTCTCTGGTAGGCAGGCAGAGCTCCAGACCAGCATGCCACCCCACCAGAAGACTGGGCTTGGACACACCGGGTGGGCATGTGCTCCTGGGCACAGGGACTGTGGATAGCTCAGCGAAGGAGATACTGGAATGTGAGGGAATATGTTGCAGGTGAGAAAGGGGGGACTTCCGCCGACAAGGCCACTGAACTTGCAGGTAAGTGAGGGGCTGAGTCTGAGCTGTTTGGAGGGGGGAAGCCGGAGGACCTTTCTGGGTCAGACCAATGCACCCGCCAAAGTGGGAGACCTGAGCTGGACTGGTTAGCACAAACCATCACTGACCACCACCCACCAGTGCACACAAAAGTTAGGGCTGGTGGCCTACCTGGCAGGGCTAGACCACAGTATCAGCCAGTGAGCGTTGGCACTGGGGATGGCTAATGTTGGGCTGGGCCATGACACTAGCCAGAGCGTGAGAGAAGCAGGTCTGGAGGCAGATTCTGTGGGTGTACGTGGGTCCACCCTGTGGAAATGCAACTTCTGCTGGTTTGCTAAAGAGCTGGAGGTGGTGATGGACTGACCCAGGCATGACCATGGAACCCTCCAACACTCATGTGTACAGGCCAGACTGGTCCAGCCTGCAGCATCTGCAGGCACACCCAAGAACTGGAGGTGGGGTAGGCCACCTGCTCATACAAAGGCCAGGACGGAGCAGCCAGACTATGTTGGGTAAGGGCCTAGACCCACTAGCATGTGCAAGATCTGGGTCTGGGAGTGGGCCTGGTGGGAGAACTTGTGCAACTCCCTTAGTGGGCTGTAACTCCCACTGGTAACAATGTGATTCACGCCTCAGTGTTGGTCAGGTCAGCAAATGTATGGGTGGATTCTGGAGGGGGGTGGGCCGTGCAGGGCCAGTCCAACATTAGCCCACTGGCATGTGCAGGAGCCAGGGTGGGATGTGGGTCATGCCAGACTACACTATCACACCTACCAGTCTGCATGAGCCACGGATGGGAGCAGACTAGGCAGGGCTAGGCTACAGCACCCACCACTGACAGGACTGGGCGCGGGGCATATCAGGCCAGGCTGCAGCATCCAATGGCAAAGGCCAAGAGGGGGGATGGGCTTTGCCAAGCTGGGTCATGGCAACCACTGGAGAACACAAGACCTGTGGCTGGGAACAGGCCTAGCTGGAGAGCTAAGGGGATAATGCCCCAGCGGGGTTGTGGTTCCCACTGGTGAGCGTAAGAGCCAGAATGAGGCATGGAACAGGGCTGGACACGACTGCACTGTTTCTCAGCATGGGTTTGGACTGGGTCAGGGTGTGCCAGACTGGGCTAGACTTCAGCACCCACTGGTGCTCATGAGAGCCAGGGAGGGTGTAAAATGGGCTGGCTAGGACTCAGCACCCGCTGAGCCACATGACAGCTGTGTCTGGGCATGGACCAGGTATGGCTGGGCTGTAGCACCCATCAGAAAAAAACTGGGATGGGTGTGAGCCATTTGGGCAAGGACACTGTTCCTGCCAGGACAAAAGGTGGACTAAGTCAGTCTGGGCCAAGGGCCCACTGGGAGAAGGCCTAATAGAGGATCCTGGGAAACTCCTTTGTCAGGACATCGTCCCTGCAGATGAGCGTAAGAACCAAGGCAAGGAGTAGCCCAGACCAGGCCAGGTTACAATACCCACCGGCATATGTGTGGCTCAGGTCTGGGCACAGGCCAGGCTGGGCCAATTCATAACACCCACTGGCAGATCTAAGAACCAGAACAGGCCAAATCAGGCCGCAACACCAATCAGTTCACATTAGGGCTGGGACTGGGGGCTGGCTGGGCTGAGTTAGGCTGTAGCACCCACTAGCACGAACTGGAACTGGGGGTAGATGGGGCTGGGCCAGGCTATAGACCCACCAGCAAATGCCAAGGTGAGGTGGGCCATGCCAGACTTGGCCACAGCACCCATCGGCATGTGTTAGACCTGGCAGGGAGGGAGGGATATGAGCACAATAGGGGGACTGGTGGGGGGGCACCGCTGCTGGACCACCACTCCCATTCCCAGTGTGAGACCAGGCCGGGCAGGGCCACAACGCCCATGGCCTGCATGCAAATTGGGTTGGGGAGAGCCAGGCTGGGCTAAGCGGCTGTATCCACTGGTGCAGGCATGAGCCAAAGTGAGCACAGGCTGGTTAGGCTTTGCCGCAGCATCAGCTGGCAAGTGCTGAACTAAGGACAAATCCTGTCAAGCTAGACTGCAGAACCACCCAGAGAGTGTAAGATCCAGGGCTGGGAGTGGGCCCAAAAGGGAAAGTGTGGGCACCTCTCTGATGGGCTGCAATTCCCACTGGTGAGCATGTCCGGGCGCCTCCAGAGCTTGTGGCTGCGGTATCAGAGGCACAGCCAGGTGTCCCAGGGCTGTCTGACATGGCCCGTCGCTGGGACCTGCTGAAATTACTTACACACAAGTGGACATCAGGGTCGCCTGCATCTGTTGGTCTGCGGTGGAACCCTGGAGAGCTCCTGGGAGGCGGTCCAGGACAATCTTGACAGTACTAGCAGGCCAGGTGGTCCAGGACATCATTAGAGAGCTAGTTAGCAGGCCAGGTGGTCCAGGACCACCCTTAGAGAACTAGCAGTGCCAGGGAACTTGTGTTACTCAGAATGGGCTGCTCCTCCCACCCCCACTGCCACCCACATCCCTGTCCACTGAGCACCTTGGGTGCTGCCTGCAGCACCTCCAGACAGGCCATCTGCCCGCTGGACACGGCTCCCTGGAGGTGAAAGTCAGTGTGCACCACACGGCCTCAGCCACCGTGGTCCCTGAACTTGCTGGCCACAGTGCTGGAGAGTCAGGAAGCCTGGGCGGGACCACGCTACGTCACAGGTGGGAGACAGGGATGGCAGGGAGGTGCAGTGGCCACAGACTCCCCGGCTGCCTGGCCAGTGAGGTTCAGGACAGGGGCAGCCGAGGGAGGCAGTGGCTGCAGAGTACCACAGCCACAGGGCCCCAGCTCCGCATGCAATGTCATCGCACCAGTGGCCTGGGACCAGCCACGGTGGCCATATGTGTACCCCGGAAGTCAGCAGAGCACCCCAGAGCAGTGGCAGTGTACTGGTCAGCAGGGGATGCCACTGCCAGTGGTGCTGCCTCCTGCGCCCTGGCCCCCACTCCTCCCTCTCCCACAGTGCTTCCCCATCTTGGGCAGCGTAGCCTTCCTCACACCTGCCTCGGTTGTATCCATCATCCTTCCATGAGGCCCTTCTTGGTCACCTAAGCTTAGGGCACCACCTGCTTTCCACCAGGATACCAGCCCCAAGAGCGGCAGCTCAGTACAGTGCGGTGAGAGCCAATGCTGGGAAGGACTTGGTGACGGTGCCCGGCTCTCCTGCAGCAGAGACCCAGCCGCACAGGCCGCGGGCTTCACTGGAAGGTGCCCAAGGGGCAGGGCCTGCACGTGGTGCCGGCGATGCCCATTACATAAGTTTTGTTTTTGATTGGAAAGTCAGGTTTTACAGAGAGCAGAGACAAAGATCTCCATTCATTGGTTCAGTCCAAAAATGGCCAAAATGGCCAGAGCTGAGCCAATCTGAAGCCAGGAGCCAGCATCTTCTTCTGGGTCTGCCACATGGGTTCAGGGTCCCAAGGCTCTGGGCCATCCTCAACGGCTTTCCCAGGCCATAGACAGGGAGCTGGATGGGATACATAAGAGATACTGGCACTTGCAAGTGAACATTAGCCACTGAGCCATGCACCCACCTCTATCGGTCATGTATTTTTAAGCAAGAAGAAAACATATCTATGTGTTTAGGAACAATTAGAAATGTATACAGTATCTCTGTGAGTCTGTGGGCACAGCCCGTGGACACAGTGCGCAGGGCTGCCCCCACGGGCCCTAGCAGGGGAGCAGGGAGTCTGTGGGCACAGCCCGTGGACACAGTGCGCAGGGCTGCCCCCACGGGCCCTAGCAGGGGAGCAGGGAGTCTGTGGGCACAGCCCGTGGACACAGTGTGCAGGGCTGCCCCCACGGGCCCTAGCAGGGGAGCAGGGAGTCTGTGGGCACAGCCCGTGGACACAGTGTGCAGGGCTGCCCCCACGGGCCCTAGCAGGGGAGCAGGGAGTCTGTGGGCACAGCCCGTGGACACAGTGTGCAGGGCTGCCTCCACGGGCCCTAGCAGGGGAGCAGGGAGTCTGTGGGCACAGCTCGTGGACACAGTGTGCAGGGCTGCCCCCACGGGGCCTAGAAGGGGAGGGGGAAGCAGTCCATCCCCCCGGACAGCAGCAGCCCAGGCAAACGACCCCAGGGAGAGCTCCCAGCCCAGCGCCTGCCACACAGCTGGCCGTAACATGCACGGCCCCTGACTGACCTGTGGACCCACCTGCCTGGCCCTCAGCGCAGCCTCCCGTGATGCAGGTAGCTACAACCAGGAGCCAGAATGGGTTCAACGCAATACGGGTGCAGACACTCCAAAGGAGTCCGCCCTCATTGTACATCCGCCATCTAAGGTCTAACTTCGTAAAAGCCACAGCTCAAGACCGCAGCACCCAGGTGGAGCCAGAACACCAGTGAAGAAAACTCGCAGGGGCTGCGCCACATCCCTGACCCATCAGCCCACTAGCGGGCAAATGCGGCAGCATGCTTTGAGGGCTCCGCACGGGTAAGGATAGCTCCCCGACAGGCAGCCAAGGACCTACGCAGCTTGTCGCAGGGCGAGGGCTGGAGCCCTTCATGTTGCTCCAGCACAGCCCAGAGCAAGGTCCTGGCTGCCACAGTCCCCGGGGAGAGCTGCATGTTTCCCGCGAGTGTGGAATGGCCATATTTAAAGAACAGTAACAGACAGAAACATTCCAACCCTCCAGTTCCCAGCCTAAATTCGGACACACCAGGGATGCGGAGTGCCAAGGGAGTGCTTAACCCCTGCATCCCGAGGCCGGTTCCCACACGTCCCAGGAGCACACTACGACCCTCAGCAATGATGGCAAACAGCTCAGACTCGTGCCAGTGTCAACAATGGGCACATGAGAAATGCTTACAGCTAAAATGGTCCAGATACCCCAGAATAAACCTCTCCCAGGATCACGTCTCGTTCTCCTGAGAATGTAGGATGAGAATGTAGGCAAGTGTGTCTTCCAACAGTCAAGCGAAAACCATCTGGAAAACCGCAGGTGCCAGCCACGGCTCAGGGTCAGTCAGCGGGGACATGGACAGCCAGACGCAGGGCAGGGGCCGTGAGCCACTGCCCGTCAGAGCGCAACTTCCTGTGCAAACTGAGGAGCTGTCCTCTGTTCAAACGGAACTGTCAGCTTCCTTGCTGTCCTTGTGTCTGTGGGCTGCTGGCCATCACCCCTAGGCGCTGCTGCAGCCACAGATGCTGAGCCCTGAACTCCCACTTCCGCAGGGCTTCAGCCACGGGACGTGGTTGTCACCTGGTTGCTCATCGCCCGCGCTGGGAAGCCTCGCTGAATACTGCTGGAGCCATGGCAGACACTTGCTGTGGTCCATGGGGTCACAGTGCAGGCTAGGGGGTTCAGGGCCTTCTGTCTGGTCCAGACCCCCCGCCCAGATCCACGCCCCACCTCACCAACAAGCACCTCCCTCCCTGTAGTCCCTGGTGGTACCCCAGTAGGATCAAGTGTCCTGGGTCCTCACGGCTTTCCCGCCTCCTCGCACTGCCTCGGCAAAGGCCAGAGTCCTCTGCAAGGACCAGAGGTAAGTCGTGGCAAAACATGTTCAGTAGGGCATCTTTCCTAAATACTGCAATCGAGGGCTCAGGTCCTAAACACACAGAGAGCAAAAACTCACCCATCAGCCCGGCGTGGTAGCCTAGCAACTAAATCCTTGCCTTGCACAGGCCAGAATTCCACATGGGTGCCAGTTCGTATTCCGGCTGCTCCACTTCCCATCCAGCTCCCTGCCTGTGGCCTGGGAAAGCAGTGGAGGACGGCCCAAAGCCTTGGGACCCTGCACCCGCGTGGGAGACCCAGAGGAGCGTCTTGGCTTTAGACCAGCCCAGCTCCTGTCACTGCAGCCACATCGGGAGTGGACCAGCAGATGGAAGGTTCTCTCTCCTGTCCTTTTCTCTCTGTAAATCTGCCTTCCAAATAAAAATACATCTTAAGAAAACAATCACAATAATAAAAAACTAAAGTCCAAGCAATGTGGGTGCAGCCTGTCTGCCCCGCTGCCTACGGCCCCCCCACTGCTCCCTGTCCACTCTCCCCTGGCCACTGCTCCCTGTCCACTCTCCCCTGGCCCACTGCACTTGCGTCCTCAGCATCACAGACACCTAAGCCAGCTGCCCACGCTGGCCTCATGGATTCTGTCACATCTGAGACGACAGCTAGACACACAGAGCGACTGGAGATGGACAGTGGAAGGCAGGGGAGAAGGGCGGCTGTGGGAGCCTCACCACAGACACGAGTGGGCTCCACAGGCACCTGGAGGCAGAAATGGCAGCCCTTGCCTCCTGCCCCCACCCCTTCCCACGGCCATTCTCACCCAGGGCACTTGCTCCTCTTGTATGTCTGAGCCTCAGGGCGGCTCTTCCACCAGCAGCGTGTCCACAGAGGGCTCCTTCCTGCAAGACCCCCAGTGACAGCTGCTGGGAGACCCCCATGCGCCCGGCAGGCAGGGTCCTCCAAAGAGCTGCCCACAGAGGGGGCCACACCTCCGCCCACCCACCTGGTGTTTTCTAGTCCGCCCACCCGCACCGGAAGCTCTGGGAGTTCCACAGTCCTCCCCACACACCGTCCTCTCGGGAGACTACTGAGCTACCAAGCAGAAACGCGGTAGACAAGGACTCCCGGAGCCCCTCGGGCTGCCACAGACATTCACAACATAGGGACCAATGCCTGGAGCACAGCCGTCTGCGCTCCCCCCACATGGGAGCCTCACCCTTGCCTCTCTGAGGGAGCCTCCACCCCTGCCCCTCCTCTGTGGGAGCCTCCACCCCTGCCCCTCCTCTGTGAGAGCCTCCACCCCTGTCCCTGCTCTGTGGGAGCCTCCACCCCGTCCCTGCTCTGTGGGAGCCTCCACCCCTGTCCCTGCTCTGTGGGAGCCTCCACCCCGTCCCTGCTCTGTGGGAGCCTCCACCCCTGTCCCTGCTCTGTGGGAGCCTCCACCCCTGCCCCTCCTCTGTGGGAGCCTCCACCCCTGTCCCTGCTCTGTGGGAGCCTCCACCCCTGTTCCTGCTCTGTGGGAGCCTCCACCCCGTCCCTCCTCTGTGGGAGCCTCCACCCCAGGCCGTGTTCTTTCTGCTCTGGAACCTCCCTGTGTGGCCCATCAAAAGGCCCCTGGGAGGCAGCCCTTGGAATCTGCCCTAACTGCACTTTCTGGACATCCGGTGACAGGTGGCCACACCCTTCAGTCAGCCAGGGACCCAGACACCTGGGGAACGTCCCACTGAGCACACCCCAGGGCCCGATCCGAATGAGCAGTGCACACCCTAGTCCCAGGGACGTGGTGCCAGGGCATCAGCCCCCTGGGTCCTGGATACCCAAGGGATCGGCACTGCCTGAGGATTCGCTGGAAGCTCTCATCCAATGGGGCAGGCATTGTGGCACAGTGGCTGTGGCCTGGGAGGCCCACACCCTACAAGAGTGCCTGGGTTCAAGACTTTCAGGGTCCTGGCACCCCTGTGAGGGAGACCCAGGATACGTTTCATTGCCTCCAGCCTCAGATTGGCCCAGGCCTGTCTGTGGGAAAGCAGAAAGCGTGTGTGTGTGTGTTTTCAAAAAAGGAAGCCTCCCTAATCGAACTGCTGGACTCAGAACTCTAACCAAGAAAAGACAGAAGACAGATCAGATCAATCATTCATCTCAGCTATATGTTGGCAGCGATATATGGGGCAAACAGAGACTTTATGATGGACCATATCAATCAGTGGACGACCTCATCGAGCGAAACTGGCAGCGATTCATAACCGGAGAACTATTAACACCACTCGAGCACATATCTCAGAGCATGCCCCACATCCGGGACTCAGGGTGGGCGGGAAACCGGGTGGGGCTTCCCCCTCAATATCCCCCTTTACCTCAGATACAAGATGGAAACAATGTGGACATAATAGTATTACCCACTTCCCTATCCCCCTGAACCTTTTTTTTTTTTCTTTTCTTTTCTTTTTCTTTCTTTAACTGTAATTAACTATGTAAAGATTGTCAACAACACAATAAAATAGATTATAAAAAAAAAAAAAGGAAGCCATGGGTCGGCCCCACCCTGACCCCGACTCTAACATGGGACTCCTGCCTCCCTGAAACACTCCCACAACACCAAGGCGTGACTCGCCTTGAGCTGGGCAGCACCCGCAGACACCCCCTAAGACCACCTGGATGACAGAAATGGAGAGGAGCAAGCCCTGAGAGGGTGACGCCGTGGAGAGCCAGGCCTACAGAGCGTGGCGCACGGCACAGCAGCCCCACGCACTCGCTGGGAGCCCCAGAGACACTCCAGGGAAGCCACGCACACCGTGCAGAGCCAGCTGAAGGCCCACCTCCCCTTGACGTTTTCAGGAAGTGGGTAAAGCATCATGGCCTGCTGCCCAGCTCCCAAGAGCCACTCTGAGTGCATATACCCTCCGCCACTGGGCTCCAGGGCAGCCAGACCACCAGTCCACTCTGGCCCCTCCCCAGCTCTGCTCTTCCCACACTCACGGCCTTGGCACTCTGGCAGCCTGCCAGGCCCTCATGCCACCTGCCTTGCCAGCCCCAGGCAGCCTCCAGGCCCGCCAGGCCATCCTCGGCCTCAGCTGGTCACGCCAGGCCCTCCTCTGCATCAGCCCGATCCACGGGAGGCAGCAGGCAGCCAATCACCGGAGCAGCACGGAGTGGGTCCCTCCCCTCTGTCCAGTGTGAGCCCCTGGAGTGCGCGCTGTGGGCAGCGGATAAGCCACCCTGAGGATTCTAAGCATCAGAGGGCCCAGCCTGGAGTCCCGCCTCCACCTCTGACCCAGCTTTCTCTGCTCAGCTCTGCCTGCTGTGGACATTTGGGGGGAGTGAACCAGTGGACAGAAGATCTTTCTCGGTTTTTCTCTGTTGTTCTTCCTTTTTAAAACTGTACACGTTTTCCATTAGGTTCAAAAGTACCGAGCAGCCAGCAAAACGAACTGGAACCCGCAAGACACAACACGTAACAGAAACGGAACACACACAGGTGTCGGGGCCGCAGAGCAGTGGAGCTGTCAGCTGATGCAAAACCGGTGACTCTGGCAGGCCAGGAGACAGGTGCACCGCATCAAACCACACGCCACAGAGCAGTGTGGCCTCCAGGGCCTCCTCGGCCACAACGCCGCACAGCACCCCCACACTCCAAGCAAGCACCATCAGTAGGGGGCTACATCGCATTTTTTAGAAGTTTGCAGAAACAGAACCGTGCTGGCTGTACTCCCCGCGTCTCCTCGTCCTTTTCCTCCGCTGTACAGACCTCCATCTGTCCACCTGTGTGCTCTGCTAGCCTGTGACTAGGGAAGAGACAGCGACTGGGAGCACTCGTGTGTGGGCCCTGCATGGACAGGCCACCTGCACTTCCTCACAGCGACACCCTGAGTGACACAGCGAGAACACCTGGCAGACCAACGCGGATTTTCTGACAGCCGGGTCCTCCCGCCACAGGGCAGCACAGTGCCACTGCCGCACACCTGTTGGCCCGGCTAGCACCACTTCCACTCTAGCCAGTGTAGCCAGCTACTGGGTGGCCGCAGGGCACAGTGGTCTCCGCTGGACTTCTCCATTTATCTGACATTTGCCTGTTGTTTTCCAAGTGTCTACTCAAGACATTCAATCAATTTTTTGTTTGTTTGGGTTTTGTTCTCCTATTGCTGTTTCAAGGGCTCTTTTGAATATTCTGGATGTGCGATGGCTCCTTCCTCACTCTCCTACATGTGTCCTCAGAATGCACAGCCCCCCTCAACACCACATCGCACCCCACAGTTTGGTTGTTGCCCACTGGCTCTTGACCTAGTTGCATTCACACATGCCCGTCACGAATACAGCTCCCCATTGATACCTCTGCTTCCCTCTGCCCCGACTCCAGTACCATGCACAAGGCACCTGATATAACACACAGGATCAGACTCCATGCTGGTCCCAGTCACTGCAGCCAGTGCTGCATGCCCAAGACCGGCCTGCTCCAGGGCCAGGGGGCAGCGGTGTTCACCTGCAGGCCTGCTTCAGGATGCCCTCCTGTGTTTAGTGATTCTATCTCTGCTGCAGGCTGCGTCAGTCAAACAGTCATGGGAGGGCGAGGCCGCCAGATTCCACAAGCCTTTCACCGACATGCTTCGGCGATTCTAGGCCCGTCACATCTTCTGGTCAATTTAGAAACGTCTCTCAACTTCTATTCCACAACCCCCTTTAAAATAAAAGTGCTCACATTGTAAAGTATCCTGCTGAATTAAAGGAATAAGCAGGGCAGAAAAAACACACACAGTGAGCACAGAACACACAGTGAGCACAAAACACACACGGTGAACACAGAACACACAGTGAGCACAGAACACACACAGTGAGCACAGAACACACACAGTGAGCATAGAACACACAGTGAGCGCAGAACACACACAGTGAGCACAGAACACACACAGTGAGCACAGAACACACACAGTGAGCACAGAACACACAGTGAGCACAGAACACACAGTGAGCACAGAACACACACAGTGAGCACAGAACACACAGTGAGCACAGAACACACACAGTGAGCACAGAACACACACAGTGAGCACAGAACACACAGTGAGCGCAGAACACACAGTGAGCACAGAACACACAGTGAGCACAGAACACACACAGTGAACACAGAACACACAGTGAGCACAGAACACACAGTGAGCACAGAACACACACAGTGAGCACAGAACACACAGTGAGCACAGAACACACACAGTGAGCACAGAACACACACAGTGAGCACAGAACACACAGTGAGCGCAGAACACACACAGTGAGCGCAGAACACACACAGTGAGCACAGAACACACAGTGAGCACAGAACACACAGTGAGCGCAGAACACACAGTGAGCGCAGAACACACACAGTGAGCGCAGAACACACAGTGAACGCAGAACACACACAGTGAGCACAGAACACACAGTGAGCACAGAACACACAGTGAGCGCAGAACACACACAGTGAGCACAGAACACACACAGTGAGCACAGAACACACAGTGAGCGCAGAACACACACAGTGAGCACAGAACACACACAGTGAGCACAGAACACACAGTGAGCGCAGAACACACACAGTGAGCACAGAACACACAGTGAGCACAGAACACACAGTGAGCGCAGAACACACACAGTGAGCACAGAACACACAGTGAGCACAGAACACACAGTGAGCGCAGAACACACACAGTGAGCACAGAACACACACAGTGAGCACAGAACACACAGTGAGCGCAGAACACACACAGTGAGCACAGAACACACACAGTGAGCACAGAACACACACAGTGAGCACAGAACACACAGTGAGCGCAGAACACACAGTGAGCACAGAACACACAGTGAGCACAGAACACACACAGTGAGCACAGAACACACAGTGAGCACAGAACACACACAGTGAGCACAGAACACACAGTGAGCACAGAACACACACAGTGAGCACAGAACACACACAGTGAGCACAGAACACACAGTGAGCGCAGAACACACACAGTGAGCGCAGAACACACACAGTGAGCACAGAACACACAGTGAGCACAGAACACACAGTGAGCGCAGAACACACAGTGAGCGCAGAACACACACAGTGAGCGCAGAACACACAGTGAACGCAGAACACACACAGTGAGCACAGAACACACAGTGAGCACAGAACACACAGTGAGCGCAGAACACACACAGTGAGCACAGAACACACACAGTGAGCACAGAACACACAGTGAGCGCAGAACACACACAGTGAGCACAGAACACACACAGTGAGCACAGAACACACAGTGAGCGCAGAACACACACAGTGAGCACAGAACACACAGTGAGCACAGAACACACAGTGAGCGCAGAACACACACAGTGAGCACAGAACACACAGTGAGCACAGAACACACAGTGAGCGCAGAACACACACAGTGAGCACAGAACACACACAGTGAGCACAGAACACACAGTGAGCGCAGAACACACAGTGAGCACAGAACACACACAGTGAGCGCAGAACACACAGTGAGCACAGAACACACAGTGAGCACAGAACACACACAGTGAGCACAGAACACACACAGTGAGCACAGAACACACACAGTGAGCACAGAACACACAGTGAGCACAGAACACACACAGTGAACACAGAACACACACAGTGAGCACAGAACACACAGTGAGCGCAGAACACACAGTGAGCTCAGAACACACAGTGAGCGCAGAACACACAGTGAGCACAGAACACACAGTGAGCACAGAACACACAGTGAGCGCAGAACACACAGTGAGCGCAGAACACACACAGTGAGCGCAGAACACACAGTGAGCGCAGAACACACAGTGAGCGCAGAACACACAGTGAGCACAGAACACACAGTGAGCACAGAACACACAGTGAGCACAGAACACACACAGTGAGCACAGAACACACAGTGAGCGCAGAACACACAGTGAGCACAGAACACACACAGTGAGCACAGAACACACACAGTGAGCACAGAACACACACAGTGAGCGCAGAACACACACAGTGAGCGCAGAACACACAGTGAGCACAGAACACACACAGTGAACACAGAACACACAGTGAGCACAGAACACACAGTGAGCGCAGAACACAGTGAGCGCAGAACACACAGTGAGCACAGAACACACACAGTGAGCACAGAACACACAGTGAGCACAGAACACACAGTGAGCGCAGAACACACAGTGAGCACAGAACACACACAGTGAGCGCAGAACACACACAGTGAGCACAGAACACACAGTGAGCAAAGAACACACAGTGAGCACAGAACACACACAGTGAGCACAGAACACACACAGTGTGCCCAACAGGCCCTCTGTCTGGCATGCTTCCTGTAACTGGGGACTGAGACTCCTCATGCCCCGCAGCCCCTGGTGACAGCAGTGCTCAGCATGGAAGGGTATTTCTCACGTTAGATGTACTCATAAGCTTTCCTAGCGGTATTTTTTATTCCAAATGTTTTCACCCTTTAAATATTAGTTTTTAAATTGATATTTCACAGGTTAGGTATGGTTCTCTGAACATCGTGGCATCTCCATGTCTGGCCACTCAGTAATGAAGGACCAGGACTGACCGTGTGTGGACCCCATCTCCCGGGAGCCCCTGGAACCCACCCTCCCACTCCCGGGGTGCTCTCCGGATCTTGGCCTGTTTTCTACAAAGAACACCTGGCGGCTTCTCCTCTCCAACCAGGACACCTGTGGCTCAGCAGGGGGCTTAGCGGGAGTGGACAGAACGAACAGCCAGTGCTTCAATGTATCAGGTGAGCCTGGCCCCTCTCACCCGTGAACAGAACTGTGGGCTGTCCCAGAGACTCCCCCAAACCCAGGAGAACATCCCTGGATGCCTGGGAACAGGTGGTGCTGACGACAGAGCACTTCTGTTAGGTCCCCCCACCCGCACTTGCAGAGGGGGCTGCGGCTCTCACAGTGCCCACGACCCTCAGTTCCCAGGGTGACCTTCTCCCGGTCCCTGCTGCACACAACCCTGAATCTGACCCCAGCAGCCCTGGCACGGTGCTCCTGTGTGTGAGGGCTACTGCACTGGCCTGTGGTCTTCTGCTGTTGTTGTTTACCTGGATAGTCTTTGTTGGCTTTTGGTTTCAGGATAATGTGACCTCAGGGATAGAGCTGGGAAGTGTCACATCATTGTCCTGTTCCTAGAAGACTCTGTGAAGGGCCAGGCGCCATAGCCAAGTGGCTAAATCCTCGCCTTGCACACGCCAGGATCCCATATGGGCGCCGGTTCTAATCCTGGCAGCTCCACTTCCCATCCAGCTCCCTGCTTGTGGCCTGGGAAAGCAGTGGAGGACGGCCCAAGGCCTTGGATCCCTCCACCCGCGTGGGAGACTCGGGAGAAACTCCTGGCTTCGGATTGGCTCAGCTCTGGCCACTGCGGTCGCTTGCAGAGAAATCACTGTACGGAAGATCTTCCTCTCTGTCTCTCCTCTGTATATCTGACTTTTTAATAAGAATTAGAATAAATCCTTTCTCAAAAAAAAACATTTTTTAAAAAGAAGATTGTGTAGAATTTTGGTTTTATTTTTGCTTAAGCGTTTGGTAAATTCACCAGGTAAGTTATCCAGTCTGGAGCCGTTTTTCCCTTTGTGAGATGAACGTAACTTGTGCCAGCTGCACAGGGCTGTGCTACTCACCCGTGTCTTCCTGAGACACCCCCTTAGCGGTCAGTGACTCTGGAGGAAGCGGCCCAACTCCTCCAGTTGTGGAACTTGTCAGTGAAAAAGTGACACGCAGCTTTGCACATCCTTGGGCACTACAGCCTCTCTCCTCGGCCCCGCCGGGCGTGGTGTCAGTTTCACTGGCTTGGATTTTGTTGATTTTCTCTGATAACATTCTGTTTCATATGTCATTGGTTTCCATCCTGACCTTCAGCATTCTCTTTCCTCCTAGTACTTAACATGAATTTAGTTGCCCTGTTTTCTCTTGTTTCTTTCCATGGAAGCTCCATCGGACTCCTCCATTGTGTGCAAGTTGGGTCCTGCCCCCTCCCAGAATCCTGTACGGCTGGGTCCTGCCCCCTCCCAGAATCCTGTGCAGGTTGGGGGCCTGCCCCCTCCCAGAATCCCAGGCAGCTGGGTCTGCCCCCTCCCAGAATCCTGTGCGGACTGGGGCCTGCCCACTTCCAGGGCATCACTCCCACAAGTCACGGACAGCAGGTCCCTCATGGCTCTTCCTCCAAAGGTTCCCCCAAGCCCCAACCACTCATGGACAGCCAAGGGGCAGATCCTCCAATCGGTCCATGCACTGGTCAGGGGTACAAGAAATGTACACATACGCTGCTTGTAATTTGCATTTCCATTACAGCTATTTGGGGAGACAGTGTGATCCTTCAACACACGTACTCAGGTGTGAAGATCCACAAGGGTTTATCATTGACTCTGCCTGGTCATGCCTGTTTCAGGGATGCAGTGTAACACCGGATCTGCACTGAGGAGCTGACGTCCCCTCGCCTTGTGCTTCCGTTCCTGGGCGTCTTCCGCTCCCTGCCGTCCGCATGTTCGTGGAGCACTGGCGGGTGCAGCTTCCGCCTCACCGTGGCTTGGCACCTGTGACCAACCGTCCTGTACCTCCTGTCCCCATGGCCACCTTGCCGGTCTCGCATCACAATTCTACACTCACAGTGACATGACACAGGGTGTCTGTCTCCACATACCGTCACATCTCCAATCCCACCGGCATCGCTGCACACAGCAGCTTCCCAGGCTTGTTACGGCTGAGCAGTACAAGTGTCGTGTGTGTCCCACTTGGCTGGTGTCATTTATTGGCCATCAACCTAGAACAGGAATCTCTCCGGACACACAGCCCGCAGCGGGGCGATCTATTCTCACCAGCCTGACCCCCCTCCACAGGCACTGCACCGCGCCCCGGGCTGGCAAGCCTTCGCTGATATGTTTTGTGTGTCTTCTCTTGAGAACCATCTCTCGAGACGACCTGCCATTTCACTGGATTACTCGGGGTCTGCTGCTGAGTTCCTGCAGATTTTGTTGAGGGAAGAGGCCCTTCTCCAGGCTCCTACCTGCTGGACACTGCTGTGGGCTCTGCGTCACCGAGGACTAGTGCCTGACCAACACACAGTCCTAGTCCCTGACCACCCAACAACCGGGCCTTTCCACAAGTTTAACCTTGGCCATGAGTCTGCAGTGAGGACAGGAGCCAGCGCAGCCGGGGACTTACTCCCGGTGGAGATCCATGCCTAGTGGCCAGGACAGGCGGGAGAAATGTGGACAACAGGCAGGTGCCTCGAGCCTAAGGGAACCCTGCGTGATGGTCAAGAGAAGCAGGGGCATTGGGCCAGGCTCCCCGGCTCAGGGGCGCCTCTCTGCACAGAGCCCGGATGGCCCTGGGACCCTCTGCGTTTCCCGTCTCTGTCACCATGATTGACAAAATTCCAATCCCTTGGAGCGTGTTCAGAACCACAGGTTTTTTACGAAAATCCAGGTTCCCCAACAAAAGTCTTGTGAAAGGTCAAGTAACCAGACAGGCTTGAGAAACAAGGTCTCACGAATTCTGACCACCTTGCAGACAGGAAACTGGTGGGAGAGCGTGTGAGCCCAGACACTTGGGATTTATAAAGAATCCAGAAATGGAAGCACTTTGAAGAAGGTCGTGCCAAGAAGCCACGTGCAGCTATGCACTCCCACGGCGGACCAAGGCAAGCTGCGGCCAGTCCAAGAGCTCGCTGGGGGGCCTGAGTCACGTGCAGCTTTTTGGGGGGAAAAGCAGGACCAGCACCAGCTCCTCACAGTGCAGAGCTCATGACACAGGATGCCATACAACCAACATAACGGGCGCTTCATGGGCCCGGCACAGCAGCCTAGTGGCTACTCTCACTGTGCATGCCTGGAATCCCATACGGGTGCCGGTTCGTATCCTGGCTGCTCCACTTCCCTTCCCGCTCCATGCTTGTGGCCTGGGAAAGCAGTCGAGGACAGCCCAAAGCCTTGGGACCCTGCACCCGCGTGGGAGACCCGGAAGAAGCTGCTGGCTCCTGGCTTCAGATCAGGAGTGAACCAGCGAACGGAAGATCGTTCTCCCCCCTCTCTGCATATCTGCCTTTCCAATAAAAATACATCCTCTAATAAAAGAGAAATGGGGGGCGTTGGTGACACGCAGGACACCAGTTGGCTGACCAAGGGAACAAGACGAGAGCATGCCAGGAAATCCACGAGGCAGCAGGAACAGCATCCCCGCTCTCTCGCTCTCAGGCACACAAGGTCTCCAACCCTGACACGGGCTGACTTCAGCCGCGCCAGAGCAGGACCATCTGCTCCCCACACAGCTCCCTGCTGACACACCCGGGAAAGCAGCAGACGAAGACCAAGGGCTCAAGCCCGGCACCCACATGGCAGACCCTGACGAGGCTCCTGGTTCCTGGCTTCAGATCAGCTCAGCTCCAGCCATGGTGGCCATCTGAGGCGTGAGCCAAGCAGATGGAGATCTCTCTCTCTCTCTGCGACTCCTTCTCTCCATAACTCTTTTTCAAGTAACAGAAGCAAACTCACAGGAGAGAGACAAGGCGGGAAAGGGAAACTCCTTCAAGGACACAAGGTGTGTCCCCAGCAAGCCCAAGAACCACAACCCAGGGGGGACAGGAAGGACTCCCCAAAGGCAGACAGGAGGAACCAGGGAGTGGGAGGGAACTGGAAGAGCTCCTACAGCTGAGAAGTCAGACCCGAAACAGTCCAAGCCAGAACCCTGCAGTAAAGGGGACTGCTCTTACAAGGCAGAACACAGCCTGCACCAGCGACGGTCACCAAGCTGGAGCTGCCTCTGGGGGCCACTCGGACCTGGCCCCGTGCGGAGCTGCTGCGTCATTGTGTCCCTCCAGGGTGGGCGCGGGGCACAGGCCTGAACACGGGGCCTGGTCCCACCAGGATGGCCACGAACAAAGAAGAGAGAACCCTGGGGCCGGAAAGAGGGTCATGGACCCAGAACCCAGCCCTTGGCACCAACAAGACATGCAGGCTATGATTTCAGGTCAAGTGAGGTGCAAGTCCCACCATCGAGGGTGGCGAGTCCGCCCATCCCCGTCCCCTGTGGCCACGGTGATGACCCACACAACATTAGCAGCACATCAGAGAAGTCCCTAAGGACCCCGGTGATCCCAGCTGGCGCAGGTGGGTCCAGCACAGCCCACACAGGGCCATCGAGTCCCTCCACGTGGTCCTGACCAGCACACAGACCTGGTTCTGCCCTCATGCCAGGCTAGAGCAGGGTCTGAAAGGCGGAAGCGTGCCAGGCCTCCTGCAGCCCAGACTAGGGGCAAGCTCACACCTCCCCTGCTACTGCCCAGCATCTCCGTCACAGCAGGGCAGCTCAGCTTCAGGAGGGGGAGACGGCGGTCAGCTCCGTGGCGCAGCAGGCTAAGCCAGCACCTGCAGCACACCTGTTCCACGTGGAACACCCAATCCAGCTCCGTGCAAGCACACCTATTCCACGTGGAACACCCGATCCAGCTCCCTGCAAGCACACCTGAGCAAGCGGCAGAGGATGGCCCAAGTTACTTGGGACCCTGAGCACCCACATGGGGGATCAGGATAAGCTCCTGGCTTCTGCCTGGCCAGGCTTGGCCACTGCAGGTGTGGAAGAATACCAGAGAGCGCTACCTCCCCTCCTCCTCTCCCCAGCCACTGGCAGAGTGAGGATGCTGGGGAGCTGCGGCCACTGGGGCCGTGTCCATCTCACACCAGTGCCCTGTGTACCTGCATGCCAGGGGGCCAGTGTGAGCACCACATCCCCAGGACTGGCTCCCGGCAGTCCCAGGAGCACTTTCACTGAGATGGGTGTCTGAGAACCGCAGTCGGCCCACCAAGTGTCAGACACAGACTGCAGCGGAGGGAGGGGAGGACTCCAGGGCATGGCAGGCTTAGCTTCTGCCTGCTGCACTGGCATCTCAGACGGGTGCCAGTTCATGTCCCGCTGCTCCACTTTCAATCCAGCTCCCTGCTGACAGGCCAGGAAAGCCTTGCAACCTTCACCTACACAGGAGACCTGGAAGATGCCCCTGGCTCCTAGCTTCAGATTAGGCCAACTCTGGCTATTGCAGCCATTTGAGGAGTGAACCAGTGGATGGAAGACCTTCTTTCTTGGGCTGTCTTTCCTTCTAACTCTTTCAAATAAAAATAAAAGAATCTTTTAAAAAAAAAGAAGGAAGGAGAGAAGGAGGGAGGGAGGAGGAGGGGAGGGAGGGAGGAGGAGGGGAGGGAGGGAGGAAGAGGGGAGGGAGGGAGGAGGAGGGGAGGGAGGGAGGAGGAGGGGAGGGAGGGGAGAGAAAGAGGGAGGGAGGGAGGGGAGAGAAAGAGGGAGGGAGGGAGGGAGGGAGGACAGAAGGCAGGCGGCCTGGAGAGGGCAGCAGCAGCAAAGCGCAGGGGCGGCCCAGGGTTCAGGGACTGCCCCACACAGGCAGTGCTAGTCCCCAGCTGTGACTCGGCCTGTCTCCTGCATGAAACTTTACACCAGTGAAACCCGAGGCCTGGCCTCTCAGGGCAGCAGCTGCTGAGCCCTGGTCAGTACCAGACGCTGCGCCCCTGCCAGGGTGGGCCTGCCAGACCCACTCCCTGACCCCGCCCGTGCTGTATTCCTGGATGAAGGTAGTAACTCTGAGGTTCAAATACTGGATGAGAACTTTCTGGAAGCAGTGGGGAAGTCTTCCAACCATCACTGCCCAAGGGAGAGCGGGTCCGTGCGCAGCCCACCCTGCTGTCCACATCACCCATGCCAAGTAGCAGGGATCACAAACACGGCCCTCACAGCACCAGCAGTCACGGGCAAATGACTACGGCACGAGGCTGAGTGCCTGCCAAGTCCCGCGGGCCATGCTGGGTCAGGATGCCTCCCATGCCCGCCTGGTCTGTGGATTCCCAGGGGCAGGAACTGCCCCCTACTGCCCTCCCCAGTGCAAGGCAGGTGGGAGAGCTGGCTGGCCTCTGTGGTCCACGCGTGCCACTGGGCAACCCGGTGCAAGGCCCAGCCCAGGCCTCCACATCCTTGACAGCTGGACAGCCATAGGGAACGAGACTCCGCCACCTGCACAGATGCACTCCCTTATACAAGAAGGCGGCCCTGTGTCGGGAGGAGGGTTCCTGGAAGACCCCCACACTAAGTAGGATGAACGTGGTACAGTGCCTGCAGCGGGGAGCAGCCTGGGCAGTGCCTTGGCCTCGGACTCCTACCCCTAGGCGGGGTGACACATGCACACACACACTTAGAGGGTCAGCAAGACCAGGGCAGCCGCCGATTCCCGAGAAGTGCATCCCACACATCCCAGGGACCACAGGGGGTCAGGGGTAAGGCCCAGAGGCAACTCTGCCACGCACGTGGCACTTGCACCTGCCTGTACCCTCAGAGCTGTAGACTCCGCCCACCCGTTGGTCAGTGTCCACAGCCCAAGGTCACCTTACCAGACTGAGGCATCTCACACTGCCTGAAGTGTGACCTGGCTCGGACAGGTCAGGGTGCCTTGGGACACTGCTGGGGCCTCCTTCCTGGCACCGCAATGCAGGCAGCCATGACACCAGCCACTCTGCTGAACAGCTTGCCCCAAGCCTCTGTCAGTCCCTCCAACTCCCCACCTTTAGAGCAAGGCCGCAGCACCCCCAATGGGCTACTTTAAGGAGAATGATCTGGAACTTGGCTCCCTCTGCCCTTTACCCTGCTCAGAAAAGCACAGCCAATGAACACCAGGCAGGAAACGCAGCAGGAGGTCGGGTTCCCTAACAGGACCGACTCAGGCAGGGCAGCTGCACGCCCACAGCTGGCCTCAGGGCCGGGTGGAAGCTGCAAGCTTCCCCTGGTGCCCCGGGGTGGTGAGCCGGGTGCGCAGAGGTCGTGAGAAACCCTTGCACTTCCCCCCATGGAGGTTCTCGGGCTCCTCTGGTCCTCTGGGAGCAGCACTGTCCCCCAGCTCCCACAGCCTCGTGCAGCCCGAGTCGTGGGGCAGGCGCACTTGGTGGCATTTGTCAGTCGGCCAGTATGCCAACACTGGAGGACTTGGGGGAGAAGCACTCCATGGCACCAATTGCCCAGGGCTTGGCAGAGAGAAGACAGCTAACATCCTTCCCTCAAACATCCTGCCCTTGGACCACACAGCCTCGGGACTCAGCTGGCCACCGCGATGCTAACTTTCACAGGGACTCTGCCGGCCCAAGTCCAGCCAGCTGGGCTGCAGGGGCCCCCAACAACAGCCCCCACCCGAGCCCTTTCCACGGGACATGGTGTTAGCACACGCCGGGTAGGCCGCTTCTGTCCGGCCACCCGGAGAACACGGACACTCCCATTCTCCAAGCATTAAGGAAGATGGCCGAGCCCACGCTCACACAGCTCCCACGCTGCCAAGGCTGCACCAGCGCAGCCTATGCAGTCCGCACCTCCGGATGGTCTGTTCCTGCCGGGAGGACGCGAGCTCGGTGCCCCAGAGTCCACCTCCAAGGGCCGTGGGGTCAGCAGCACACTCCACTGACTGAAACGGCTGCCCCGAAGCGGCTTGTATGCAGCCTTACTCCAACACAACGGACGCCACCGGACGCCCGCAAACTCGGCGTCAAAGTCGGCTTCCCAGGTCGTTTCCTTACCATTTTATCCCCCCACCAAGTGTCATGCTGGAGCCCGCCTGGAGACCAGGCGCCAGGACGGACAACCAAACCCGTCTAGCTGATTCCCTGTGCTTCTATTTGGGTATCCAACCCACCCCCCCGCACTGTACAGACTGGCAAACAATCGTTTAAAAACCTTCAGGCTAAGATATTAGCACAGGACTGTCCCCCACTTCCACCCTGCCCTTGAAACGGCTCGTGGGCGGGGAGTGGGGTGGTGGGGGTCCGAAAACAAACTTGAATTGGCTCGCAGAGCCGCACGGGTCAGGCCGCGGGGACCACCCGGGGCGAGAGGGCGGTGTCCGCGGGGCAAGGGCGTGTGCCCAAGCCCGGGCGCCGAATGGAGCTGGCCGTGAAACACGCAGCATCCCACGCAAGCCTCTGACGGACCAGGGCTCAGAGGAGCCCACCACCACCACCCCGGGGCTCTCACTCGGCAGAAGGCCCCCGCGCGGGCACCAAGACAATCAGCGCGGCCCAGCCCCGGCCCGGCCCCGGCGCCCCGTGACTGAGGCCGTGAAAACCGCACGCCCCGGTGGCTCAGACAAAGCCGCCTGCGGCAGCGGCGCGGAGCCGCGGCCAGCCTCTATCCCCGAGGCAGGAGGAATGGAGAGGGGCCGCAGCCGAGCCACCTCCCCCGACCCCAAGACTCCCCGCACCCCGCGAGGCAGCGGCGCAGACCGCGGCTCTCACGGCGCACGGAACGCCCGCGTCCCCGCCGCCCCGCACACAATGGCACCCCCCGCGCCCGCCCACCCGGTCCGCGCACAAAGGAGGACGCGCGGGCCCCCGGAGCTGGCGCGCGCCAGGTGCTCCTGCGCGCATCCCGGGCGGCCGGGCCGAGGCGGGGGGCGCGGGCGGCGGCGCTTACTTTCTCGATGGTGCCGGGAAGCAGGCGTTCCAGCAGCCGGCAGAGGACCACCCCATCCTTGAGCGACGCCTGCAGAAAGCCCTCGGGGTCCGAGATGGTTTTCTTGGGCGACTCCAGCACGCCCAGGGTGATGAGCCACGTAACGGTCTGCTCCGCGGAATTCATCGCTGCGGCGCTCGGCAGGGCGCGCGGGGCGGGGGGCGGGGGGCGCCGTGCGCGCCTTCTCCTCGGAGCGGCGGCCCGGCCCGCGGCCGCCCCCGCCCCCGCCGCCTCCGCGCCCAGGGAGCCCGCGCGCGGCCCCGCGGGTCCCGCTCGCCTCGCCTCCCCACCCCGGCCCCGCGCGCGCGCGCGCGCCGCCCCCGCCGCCGCCCCCCGGCCGCCGGCGCCGGATGACATCACCGCCGGGAGAAGAAAGACGCGGCTGCCCGCGCCGCGCCGCGCTGCGCCCCCTCCACGGGCGCACGGGCCGGGCGCAGGGGCGGCGGGCAATCAAACGCACGAATCGCGGGGCCCGAGCGAGCGAGCGAGCGGGCGGCGCTGGGCGCCTTGGGCGAGGGCGGCGGGGCCTGGCCTCCACGCGCCCACCTGCGCAGCCCCGCGCGCCCCTCGGGGACCCGCAGCACTGGCCAGTCATCACAGTTTCGCTTGCAGAATGCTCTTTTCACGTTTGCCAAGCTCGCTTTCGCAGCCGGGTCGCTACCGTCACCAGCACCCTCGGCCTCGCCCACCCGCGGTGATGGCCCACAAATGCTCGGGATTAGTACGGAATCGATTTTTTTTTCCCCTGCGGCGGCGCTGATCTCCGGGGTCTTGACCCCGGCATGACTCCGCTCGCCAAGGCCGGGACAAGCTCGAGAGGACGGCGCGTGCCAAGGCAGGGGGCACCGTGGCTGGGGCTCTTGGAGGGGCGAGGCGCGCGGGGAGGCAGAGGTCCCGTGGTGAAGCCCACATCCTCCATACTCCCTGCGTTCCTCGAGCAGGTGCTGGCCAAGGGACTTGCGGGGAGGAAGAGGGATGGGTGCGCGCAGCTGCCTGGTCCCCACCCAGGCTGGCTACTGACGCTAATGACCCCGGGACGAAGGCGAGAAGGCCTGGGGGGGTGCCTCTCACAAGTACCAGGGGGTCCCTTTTCTTTTTTCACCTTCTTCCGGGCTGTGCCAGCTAACAACCGCATACAAGGTTACATTTCTTACTCTTTTTTAAAAAGATTTATTTTGCTTCTATTGGAAAGTCAGATACACAGAGTGGAGGAGAGACAGTGAGGAAGATCTCCCATCCCATGGTTCACTCCCTGAGCAGCTGCAATGGCTGGAGCTGAGTCGATCCCAAGCCAGGAGCCCGGAGCTCTTCCGGGTCTCCCACATGGATGCAGGGTCTCAAAGCTTTGGGCCGTCCTCCACTGCTTTCCCAGGCCACAGCAGGGAGCTGGATGGGAAGTAGAACCGGCGCCCATACGGGATCCCGGCACTAAAGGCGAGAACTTCAGCCGCTAGGCCACCGCGCCAGGTCCTGCATTTTTTGTTTTTTAACAAATACAGACCAGCTGTTCCGATTGGCGCCCATTGTCTGTCATGGCAGTTGCATTGAGGGTGCTGGCCCAAATGCCGTAAGCGGTGACTCACTGCCCCCAGTGTCAGAGCCGGACAAGCATAGGACATGGCATACGCGTGCGTGCACACACACCGCACACACCCCTGTTCTCCATGGCTGGTACACATGACCCATTTCTGTGCCAGTCAGCGGTGGTACAAGACTGCCCCGTCACTCCGTCCATGGGAGGGGTGTCTGTCTGCCCAGTAGTGACTGTCTGCAGGAGCTCGAGAAATGATTGCAAGTGATTTCAAACACGCCCTAGTCAACTCAGACCTTGTTCACCCAGGCCTGGCCCTTTCATGTCTGGAGGGTTCAAGTGCACTGTGGCTGGCTGTGGTATCATAGCGCACTAATCTGCCCACATATGGCACAGGTTCACTTCCAGTCCAGTCCCCTGCGAATGACATGGGAAAGCAGCAGACGGTGGCTCTCGGCCCTGGGCCCCTGCATCCCTCTGGGAGACCCTGAAGCTCCCAGCTCCCTAGCTTCACACTGGCTCAGCTCCAGCCCTTGTGGCCATCTGGAAGGAATATCTTTCTGTCTCTCCTTCTCTTTCTGAAATATTTCAAATAAGTAAATTTTTTAAAAGATTCAAAAACACTCACAATGGTCCTGCAAAAAAACGCCGTCCCTTGGCCGTGGCCTTGGAACCCCAATGAATGCGGGAGCCCACTGTTCTCTGAATGGAGAGGCCAAAGCCTGTGGCCCCTGGTGGGCGTCATCGGCCATGTCCCCGAGCCACTCACTGCTTCCCCGTTATTTTTCTTCAACGTACAGTTCCGTAAAGCATGAAGAAGATTCCAGAAAATCACACGGCGCAGATGGTGTGGGGTGCTTGGTTGGAGTCTGCTTTAATATCCAAGACGATTGTTTGGGTAAACTTCCGGAAATACCTCGGGTGCAGGCATTGCCGGGGACCGGAAGGGGCAGTGAGGAGGGCAAGGAGGAAGTGGGAGAAGGGAAACAAGAAAGGGGGCTCCGTGGCCTGGGAGCCCCTGAGGAGCCGAGTGGACAGCAGACCCCAGCACCTTGCAGCCGCCCTGGCCTGCTGTGACACGGGGCGTCCGGCAGGACAGTGCCCTGGGCAGGACACAGCGCCTGGCAGCCGCCCTGGCCTTCTGTGACGCCCTGGCCAGCATCTCTGAGCTGTCCGGCAGGACAGTGCCCTGGGCAGGACACAACGCCTGGCAGCCGCCCTGGCCTGCTGTGACACGGGGCGTCCGGCAGGACAGTGCCCTGGGCAGGACACAGCGCCTGGCAGCCGCCCTGGCCTGCTATGACACCCTGGCCAGCATCTCCCATCTCACGTGGCATCCGTGGGCACCTTTTGTGTGTCTGGGTAAGATCCCCAGCGGACAGGTGAACTGGGACTGCACGCTGAGTGGCTGAACCATGGGAGCTAGCCTCTGGTTGTTTGGGGGGCACCCGGCAGGGAGGGCGACCCCAAGGCAGGGGCAGAGCTGGTTCTTCCGGTCCCTCTTCGGGGGGGGTCTGCTGCCCCTGGCGCACATCACCAGGACAAGTCCTTCCATCTCCTAGCGGCTTTCTGCCCTGATAGCTGCGTTCGGCCCTTCATCCTATCGGAACACCGGCTGCTGGGCCTGTGCCCACCCGACCCACTTCAGGATGAACTCCAAAGTCACACTGGCATATGTCAGGAGTGAGCACTGGCACGTGTCTTCAGGACAGACACCCACCCCGCTCAACCCACCAGTACAGCCTTTGAGGAAGGAGGGGGCTGCACCTCCAGGATCTTCCCAGGAGGCACATGTCCCCACTAGTCCCCGCCAAGGGGCTCAGCTTCTCAAGGGGCCAGCGGTTTTCTCAAGTACTGTGTCCCCTGAAAATCACCCTTCAGGCCCCTCTGGGGGAGGGATGTCAGGGGCCTTCTCCACGCAGCCATCCCTGCCCGTCCCAGCAGGGGCCATGGGTGCGTTGGCTCACCACCATCTTCCTGAGGGCATTTTGCTGCCAAAATCCATGCCATCCTCACCCTGGCAGAGGATGGATCCCCCTCCTGACCGACCTGTCAGATAACGGTGGAGCCACTTGGCTGGCACTTTCCTTGAGAGCTCAGGGCCTCAGAGTCAGCTGGGCAGAGAGCCAGCAGGTGCGCCTCAGCTGTCCCCAACCTCAGGAGCTGGAGGTGACCTGGAGGTGCTGTGGCTGCTGGGTGGTGGCGGCCAGGCCTGGGCTCTTGGACACAGGCGTCTCCTGGCTTCCGGCCGCCAGAGCTGGCGAGCAGGCCGCCCCCACTCCTGCCCCCATTTCTTCCTCCTTTCTTCTGTGCGGCTCTCCTCGGCTCTGGGAGAGTTGTTAGAGAGGACTTTGTTTTTGGATGGTTTCCACGGGGGTTGTTATTTCTTGTGTGAGGACTTCCCCGTGAGCCAGCCTTTATCTAGGAGGTGTTTCTGAATACCAGGAGACAACCTTGGCCTTTGCTGGCTGTGCAGCAGTTCAGCATCTCTGAGCTGCACCAACGCTCGCAGCGCTCCAAGAACATGCCACGGAGCACGTGTGTTGTGGCCAAGAAGATGTCAACCAAAACTGAAAGCTTTGTGCTTTTTCAAAGGTTTGTTCTGAAAGAGTTTGAGAGCGAGAGAGAGATCTTCCATCTGCTAGTTCACTCCCCAAATGGCTACAACAGTCAGCCCTAGGCCAGGCTAAAGCCAGGAGCTTCATCCCGGTCTTCCACATGGGTGCAGGGTCCCAAGGCTTTGGGCCGTCCTCTGTGACTTTCCCAGGCCACAGGCAGGGAGCTGGATGGGAAGTGGAGCAGCCAGGACTAGAACTGGTGCCGTTGTGGCAGACAGCAGCTTCATCAGCTATGGTGCTGCACCAGCCCCGCCCCCGACTCTACACCCTTTCTCCGCACCTCATGCTATTGGGTGAGTCTGTTCTCAAAGCACACATCTTAAGATTTACTCCTGGGCCCGGTGCGGTGGCCTAGTGGCTAAAGTCCTCGCCTTTAGCGCCGGGATCCTGTATGGGCGCCGGTTCTATTCCCGACAGCTCCACGGCCCAAAGCTTTGGGACCCTGCACCCTACATTGGAGACCTGGGAAAATCTCCTGGCTTGGGATTAACTCAACTCCGGCTATTGCAGCCACCTGGGGAGTGAACCAGCAGATGGAAGATATTCCTCACTGTCTCTCCTCCTCTCTGTATATCTGACTTTCCAACAAAAATAAATAACTCTTTCAAAGAAGAAGAAATCAATGAAGAGCAGAGGGGCACAGAGAGAGCTGGCAGCTGCTGGTTCACTTCCCGAACGCCCCAACAGCCACATGCTGTGGACACTTGGCCTGGCTCACGGCACACGCCACCCCTCCTACCCACAGGTCAGTGGGTACTCGCAGCCTGTGCCCTCTCCTCCCCCTCCCCTGGCTCCTACGTCTTGGTTATTTCTGATTGTGTCTGTTATTAGAATTTCTCTTGCAGGACGCCCCTTCCCTTCCAAGACCCCGTGTTGCCCACATGTGCCGTACGGGTTGTCCCTGGTTTCTCGGCCGGTCACAAGCCGTGGGGAAGAGGTTGTGTGCCGCCCCGCCCTGGGGCCCAGCTTCGAGCTGCACTGCAGGTACCCTGTTCTGGAACATGCTTCCCAGAAAGTCAGCAGCCAGCAGCCAACTGTTTGCTTTCATTCATGTTTGTAGAAATGCTTACCCCAAAAAATTATTTTTACTTGAAACAGTTACAGAGAGAGAAGGAAAGACAGCAGGTTGCTTTGTTTGGTTTGGTTTTTAAGACTATTTTTATTGGAAAGGAGATCAGATTTCAGAGGAAAGGAGAGACAGAAAGGTGTTCCATCAGCTGGTTCACTCCTCAAGTGTTTGCAACAGCCAGAGCAGGGCTGATCTGAAGCCAGGGGCCAGGAGCCTTCTCCAGGTCTCCCATGCAGGTACGGAGTTCTGAGGCTTTAGGCCATCCTCTAGTACTTTCCCTGACTACAAGTAGGGAGCCAGAGGGGAGTGGAGGACCAAGACACAAACCCTTGCCCATTTGGGGTCCTGGTACTTGCTGAGGGGAAAATCAGCCAATTGAGCCAGGCGCCTAGAGATCTTCCCTCTGCTGGTTCACTCCCAAATGTCCAGCAGCTTCTTCAAAGTCTCCGTGTGGACACAGGGGCCCAAGGCTTTGGCTGGCTTCTGCTGCTTTCCCAGGCCATAGCAGGGAGCTGGAGCCAGGAGCCCTGCAGGGTGCTGTCACGTGCAGGGCCACAGCACCAGCCCCTCTGCAGATATTTTGACCACCTCAGCAAGTGACCTCAGCCAGAGAGAAAGTTATCAGGGTGCCTTAACTGCCCGCCTGAGTCACTGTCCAGGCTTCTGCTGGTGCAGCCCTGGGAAATGGGGAGAAATTTCTCCTTACATGCAGGCATTAGGACTTTCTGGGGGTAGGACTCCAGGGCCTCGGGGGAGAGGTAATGCTGCAGCTGCTCAGGGCCGCCTGTATGCTGTCCCCGGGACCTCGCTAGATATGAAGCTGCGAAGTCAGGAACCTGGACTGAGATAACTGAGCCTAGTAAGGGCCTGAGACAAACACCACCTTCTTGACAAAACCCACATCCCCTCCTGGGGATGCCCGTATGCTCCAGCCACGTGACCACCCCTCCAGCTCCCCACGGAGGCAGCAGAGGGTGGCCCAGGTCCTGGGGACCTGCCACCCCTTGGTGGGAGTCTCAGCCCGAATTCTGGGCTCCTGGCCCAGCGCCAGGGTTGCTGGCATTTGGGATATGAACCAGCGGATGCAAGCTCTTCAATCTGTCTTTCAAAGAGAAAAATTGGCTGTTAACTTTTTTTTAACTTTCTATTCCATGCAAAATTGTTTTTGAAGAATATCCAGTAGAGAAGGACATCTTGAAAAGAACAGAAGCAACACAATGGCTCAGTGCCTGATCCTCACCTTGAACGTGCCAGGACCCCATGTGGGCGCCGGTTCATATCCCACCTGCTCCACTTCCCATCCAGAGCCTTGCTTGTGGTCTGAGAAAACAGGAGAGAGCAGCCAAAGTCTTGGGACCCAGCGCCCACATGGAGGCCCAAAAGAAGCTCCTGGCTCTTGGGTTCAGGTTGGTTCAGCTCTAGACATTGTGGCCATTTGGGGAGTGAACCAGCAGATGGAAGATATTTCTTTCTGTCTCTCCTTCTATCTATAAATCCGCCTTTCCAATAATAAGTAAATAAATCTTTAATTAAAAAAAAAGCCAGAGAAAAAGAAATAGAACAGAAGCAGAGGCCGGCCACTGAGTAACCAGGGACACAGTCGAGTTCCTGCTGTGCCCTGCACAGCAGCATGCAGTTGAGGTACCAAAGTTTGCCATGGAAACTACTTCAGCCATTTGGGTGTCTTCATTGTTCCATTTTCTGGTCTTCTGGATTATTCCTGGGGCATGAGTCGGGGGGCAGAAGGCATTCAAGCGATGGTGGGTTTTCTTGGTTAGAACCCAACATTACTGACATCCCCTGAGGAAGGCGCCATGCGTGCCTGTGCCGGCTCTGAGTCTCGTGGAGACCCTGCATGCAGGACGGGGGAGGGAGCAGTGGAGCCGTGCAATGGGAAAGTCAGTAGCCAGAAGGCTGCGAAGGAGGGTGGGAGGGACAGAGAGAAGTGGGGCCATGGAGCAGACAGGGCCTCAGGCAAGTGTGGTGTAGTACCCCAATATGGGCTGGGAGGGAAAGTGGCCAGTGGGGAGAGCACCAGGCCAGAGCAGGACATCCCTGCAGAGTTAAAGAGAGGCAAGAAGAAAAGCCTGCAGTTGGCCCCCGCGAGTACATGTGTGGGAAGCTTGGTCCTCAGGTGGCCACCTTGCATGGGGAAGAACCTATCAGAGCTGGGTCCTGATTTACAGTGACTGGGCACTGGGGCCACTGCCCTTGGAAGGAATTAAGGAGGGCTGATCGGCTCTCGGGAGAGTGATACGGGGAATCAGGCAGAAAGGGCAGGTGCCAACAGGTGAGCTGGAGTTAGTGCCTGCCCTCTTTGTCACTCCACCCCTCACCTGTCAGTTCAGCATGCTCTCTTGCCCAGTATGTACCTGTGTCTCCTCCAGGACCAGGGAGGCAAGGCCACAATGACCACGTGGAAGTGCCAGGAGATTCCCCGAAACTGCCACCCCATGAGGCCGCGCACACACACACACTCCTCACAGGTGCAGCATGACATTTGACTAGACAGGCACTCTCAAACCCCACAGGCTTCCCACACGCAGGAAGGGCCCAGTCTAAAGCTGACTAGAGCAGAAGGCAAAACTGGCTCTCAGCGCCTGTGAGAGCAAACGGTAGGCACACATGTCCACTTGGACTCCTGTCCCACTCAGTTCTGGTCTCCGCTCCTGCTTCCAGCTTCTAGGACCCTGTGGCCCAGCCCATCGGGCTTATTGGATATTGATCCAGTAAATGGGGGCCTTTCCCCTCTGCCCCTCCCTCCCGCCATCTCAAATGAAAACTCATCCTGAGGACTGTCTTGTGTCACCGTTTTCGTTACCTTAGTGCAAGATGCCTCACCTGGGAACAAGGAAGCGAGGCCAAGAGAATGAGAACAAACAATGAAATACAACTCACAGGTGACACATCTGTCTGTGTAGATACACTGAAAGAATTGACCAAAAAGATAAAAATAAAGCTCTTTCTCAGACCTAAAAAAGTGAGATTTGCAGGTCTGGCGTGGTAACCTAGTGAGTAAAGTCCTCACCTTGCATGGGTGCTGGTTCTATTTGCAGTGGCTCTGCTTCCCACCCAGCTCCCTGCTTGTGGCCTGGGAAAGCAGTTGAGGTAGGCCCAAAGCCTTGGGACCCTGCACCTGTGTGGAAAGCCTGGAGGAGACTCTGGGCTCATGGCGTTAGATGAGCTCAGCTCCGGCCATTGTGCCCACTTGGGGAGTGAACCAGCAGATGGAAGAGTTCTGACTCTCCTGCTCTCTGTAGATCTGATTTTCCAACAAAAACAACTCTTTAAAAAAGAAGTGAGATTTGCAAGGATTTAAGATGAGGGGGTCAACGTAAAAATGTAATTCATATTCTACAAATCTGTCTGGTGTGGCAGATTGGGAGTTGAAACTTTCGCAACAAGGCCATGTATAGTGCAGCTACACATCATGAACTGTGTGGAGGCACAGGAGATACTCAGACACATTCAGTTCAGACGTTGCATACTGCAAGGTAAGATCCACATGCTAAAAACAGTAATCAAAATTGCAAAGAGCAAGACTAAGGGAAACCTGAGCAAAGGAAGAGATTATCTCCACTGCAAGAAAATGTTGGCTCAGGGGCCAACACCAGGAGCTGGCAGACAAAGCCTCGGTGGGCACTGCTTCGTGTCCTGGGCTCCTCTGTAGACACGCCTCAGGCTATGAGGACCTTGAGAGGGGTAGGGTGAGGGAGACCCCAAGCATGTGTCCCCTCTGCCCGCCCCAGGCATGCCAGGCACCAGCAGCAGCCTCCACCAGCAAGTGGGAGTTGGAGCTAGGACCATGGAGGTGCTAATGGAGTCATGACGCTCACTGGCATCACGCTGACGTCACAGGACCAGCCCATGCAGGAAGCAAAGCAGCTCAAGCCTGGGCAGTGTGGGGACCTGCTGTAGAGGAAGCGGGCAGTCTTTGGAGTCCACGGGGAACAGTGGACATACGGGAAGCTGGAAGTAGAAGCCCTTCCCACAGCAACTCCCTGGGTAGGGTACCGCGTTCTTTCTTCTGGGATTGTGCTGCACCTGGGACACCAGCTTGGACAGCCCTCCAGTGGCAGGTCCAAGAAGTGATGTAATTGCAGGGCGAGGGTACCTGCGTTAAAGGCTGGGTCCAGGAGGTGGCGCTGTTGCAGGGGGACGGTACCTGCGTTAAAGGCTATGTCCAGGAGGTGGCGCTGTTGCGGAGGGACGGTTTATGCTGCAGAGTTTGCACCTGCAGTAGACCCCAGGCCATAGTGGCAGAGTGGCCACAGGACTGTATGAAAAGCTGGAGTTTGTTCCCTGTCACTTGGCTTCCCTCAACCGGCTCGCCCCTGCAGGTCAGCTTCTCTTTGCTTCCTGTCACCAGTCCCAGCCACCTTGCTGTAGGAACGGGAAAACGCCGACACAATGGGTGACCACACATCCACACCACCAGTGCGGCTGCAGGTGCCGGACTTCCCAGAACCCAGAGTGGGGGTGTATAAGATGTGCCTCAGCCTCCGCCTCCTGCATCCCTGGGCTCCTGTGCGGAAGGCTGTAGCCAGGCGTCCACACCAACACCTCCTTTACCAAGGCCCCCAGAATGGTCAGTGCATCCCCAATGACAAAGGCCACTGCTGGGCCTGGGAGGCCAACTGGCCATCTAGATGACATAGGAAAAGAGCCGGGCTCTCCCTGGAGGCTGACCCCTTCCCTTCTGCTCTCAGGGGACACAGAATGCCCAATACAAGCACAAAGTTCAACTTTCTGGAAAATTCTATCCCATTCACATGGGGCTCCTCCTGCCACTGACCCTTTGGGAAAGCAGGGGGTGTCCTTGTGACGGCTGGAGTGGCCGACCCTCATGGGCCAGGAGAGCTAAGGTCACCATTTTTCCCCGGATAGGGGCAGCGTTCTAGAACAAACTAGCAAATTAGGGGTAGCCTCCCCTGCAGCGTGAGGAAGCATTGTATGAGCCTGTCTTTGCTGCTACGCCAGAATTCTCAGCACAGACCGATCCACAGCCCCCAGGGGACAGAAACTTGGGTCTCACTGCTCTGCAGCTGGCAGTCCAGCACCCAGCATTCAGTGTCGGGTGAAGCCTGGCTGCCTCCCGTTACGGCAGCAAGCATGAGAACAGGCAGGCTGAACAGTAGGCCAAGGCAGGACAGTCACTCCCCCAGGTGGCCGCAGCGGTCAGCCCTGGAGGCCAAGAGCTTCATCCAGGTCTCCCGCGAGTGTGCAGGTGAATGAGCAGAGAGCTAGGTCAGATGTGGAACCGTCGGAATGTGAACAGCGCCTATACGGGATGCCAGCACTGCAAGTACCCACTGTAGCACAGACTCACCCCCGAGGTGGTGTTAGACAGTGCAGGTCAGTCCTCAGGTGGTCATGATGGACCAGGCAGGATGTGGCCGCTTTCCCAGGGCTCAGGGAGGGAGGGGGGGCAGGGAGAGGGAGGAAGGGGAGAGGAGGGGGGCTGAAAACCCGACAAGTAACAGTCCATTTTCATTTTTGCAAAGTTGAGCTGATTTTTGTCAGGGACTCGAGCTGCAGCTGCTGCAGGCTGTCTTACAGGGCATTCACTTTCTCCAGCCTCTTCTCTCTTCCCGTCCTGTCAGCGGCACAGCTCACACTCACAAAGCCACTTTCTCTGCCCCTAATCCCATCCAGGGCCCTTTCGGTCACAGGCCGCGAAGTCTGTTACCCAAAATGCATTTGGTGGTGGTTATCTCTTCCACCTCCACGTCTGCTGTTTGGATGCGCAATGAAGCACTCTGTAGAGGAAGGGTTTATTAAGAAGCTTATCTTCGGCCCAATACAATAACCTAGTGGCTAAAGTCCTCGCCTTGCATACCCAGATCCCATATGGGTGCTGGTTCATATCCTGGCTACCCCACTTCCTATCCAGCTCCCTGCCTGTGACCTGGGAAAGCAATAGAGGATGGCCCGGAAGAATTACCTGGCTCCTGGCTTCAGATTGGTTCAGCTATTGCAGCCACTTGCAGATTGAGCCAGCAGATGGAGGGTCTTTCTCTTTGTCTCTCCTTCTATCTGTAAATCTGCCTTTTCAATAAAAATAACTAAATCTTTTTTAAAAAATAAGACATGTGTCTTGCTCACTGCAGGTGCACAGTGAGATGCTGTGTTGGCATCACCAGACAGCATGTCAGGGAGCCGGACAGGGGCAGCACTATTCACTCAGCAAGCCTGCCTGAACCCTCCCCCGAGGTGCCTCACCCCAGACCTGACCACCCCCGTATCTCCACCCCGAGGTGCCTTGCCCCCAGACCTGACCACCCCCGTATCTCCACCCCGAGGTGCCTTGCCCCCAGACCTGACCACCCCCGTATATCCACCCCGAGGTGCCTCGCCCCCAGACCTGACCACCCCCGTATATCCACCCCGAGGTGCCTCGCCCCCAGACCTGACCACCCCCGTATCTCCACCCCGAGGTGCCTCGCCCCCAGACCAGACCACCCCCAGCAAGTCCACCCCGAGGTGCCTCGCCCCCAGACCAGACCACCCCCAGCAAGTCCACCCTGAGGTGCCTCGCCCCCAGACCTGATCACCCCCTGTATCTCCACCCCGAGGTGCCTCACCCCCAGACCTGACCACCCCCAGCAAGTCCACCCCGAGGTGCCTCGCCCCCAGACCAGACCACCCCCAGCAAGTCCACCCTGAGGTGCCTCGCCCCCAGACCTGACCACCCCCAGCAAGTCCACCCCGAGGTGCCTCACCACCAGACCAGACTACCCCCAGCAAGTCCACCCCGAGGTGCCTCACCCCAGACCTGACCACCCCTGTATCTCCACCCCGAGGTGCCTCGCCCCCAGACCTGACCACCCCCGTATCTCCACCCCGAGGTGCCTCACCCCAGACCTGGCCACCCCCCGTATCTCCACCCTGAGGTGCCTCGCCCCCAGACCTGATCACCCCCAGTATCTCCACCCCGAGGTGCCTCGCCCCCAGACCTGGCCACCCCCCGTATCTCCACCCCGAGGTGCCTCACCCCCAGACCTGACCACCCCCGTATCTCTACCCCGAGGTGCCTCACCCCCAGACCTGACCACCCCTGTATCTCCACCCCGAGGTGCCTCACCCCCAGACCTGGCCTCCCCCAGTATCTCCACCCCGAGGTGCCTCGCCCCCAGACCTGACCACCCCCGTATCTCCACCCCGAGGTGCCTCACCCCCAGACCTGACCACCCCAGTATTCTCCCCGAGGTGCCTCGTCCCCAGACCTGACCACCCCGTATTTCCACCCCAAGGTGCCTCACCCCAGACCTGACCACCCCTGTATCTCCACCCCGAGGTGCCTCGCCCCCAGACCTGACCACCCCAGCAAGTCCACCCCGAGGTGCCTTGCCCCCAGACCTGACCACCCCCGTATCTCCACCCCGAGGTGCCTCACCCCAGACCTGACCACCCCCGTATCTCCACCCTGAGGTACCTCGCCCCCAGACCTGACCATCCCCGTATCTCCACCCCAAGGTGCCTCACCCCAGACCTGACCACCCCCGTATCTCCACCCCGAGGTGCCTCACCCCAGACCTGGCCTCCCCCAGTATCTCCACCCCGAGGTGCCTCGCCCCCAGACCTGACCACCCCCAGCAAGTCCACCCCGAGGTGCCTTGCCCCCAGACCTGACCACCCCCGTATATCCACCCCGAGGTGCCTCACCCCAGACCTGACCACCCCCAGTATCTCCACCCCGAGGTGCCTCGCCCCCAGACTTGACCACCCCCGTATATCCACCCCGAGGTGCCTCGCCCCCAGACTTGACCACCCCCGTATCTCCACCCCGAGGTGCCTCGCCCCAGACCTGGCCTCCCCCAGTATCTCCACCCCAAGCACATTGGGGGCAGTGCTCAGACCATGCAGGATGAGTAGTGTCAACCTGTCCTTTGGCTGCGCATGTGTCCTTAAAGCCACCGAGGACTTGCATTGACCCATTCTTCATTCTTTCTGGTCTATGTTTCTGCATCCTCCAGGCAAGACCACCACTGTGTGGACTCCTCTGAGTCACTCAGCATCCACCCCATCCCCAGGCTGTCACTCTCTGTCTTGATCAGGTGATCCCCCCAGCAGTGCTGAACCTGGTAAAGCCAGGATGACTCTGGTCTGTGGTTGTGGGACCAGGTGGGCCCCAGAACCTGCTCCCTAGCCACGAGGCAGTGAAGAGCGCTGTGAGAAGTCAGAGTGGGACACGTGTGTATGTCTACCTCTGTGTGGTCGCCTATAGAACCACTCACATCTATCAATGGGCCTCCACCCCATGAGCCAGCCAGCCCACGGAAGGCCCGGATGGAGTCCCAGCTCCACTGCTACCTTCCTGGCATAGTCAGCCTGTGTCCACAGGGTCAGCCCTTCACATAGGGGCCTCTGAGAGGTGTCCAGTGCAGCCTGGGTCTTGTAGCCCACATGGGTTGGCAGCCAAGGCTCCCTGCTCACTGTCACTGCTGAACAAGGTGCCCACCAGCACTGGAGATGGGAGTGCAGGGCTGTCCGAGTGTGGGCATGCCAGGTGTGGTCCTTGGTGTGATTTTGTGCCCCATGTCCTGCATAAGGTCTTTTCTGTTTTTCCCCAGCAGTCGAATCACACTGCCTGGGCGTACGGCTGCTTGTTGCTGCAGCCATCACTGTAGCTATTGCTTGTTGCTGATGGTGATGGCTGTCACCAACGCCAGCGACTGTTGTGACCAGCTTTGCTCCCGTGATGGTTAGTGATACCGGGAATTGTAATATGGTAGTTGTTGCCATGGTGGTTGTCAGCAGCTGTGCTTAAGGTTGCCATGAGAGCCATTGTTACCGAATTGTTGTTATCCACGGCGGCTGTTGTGACCAGTTCTGCCCCAGCACTGGTGGTCGCTGTAGTGCCACAGTGCATGGTGCTGTCACTTGCTGCCAGCAGCACCAGTAGTTGCCATATCAGCTGCTCTGTGCTGACTGTTGCTATCATATATTAACTCTGCTAGCACCCCTCAGGTCCCGAGTCTTCAGGCTGGGATACAGGCCCCCTGCAGACTGCTCCATGGGGCCTCTCCCAGACTCCTGCATGGCGGCTCACTCTTGGTTCGGGTCCAGTTCCATCATCCCTTCAGGAGGCTCTGCAGGTCCTGGTCTCCTCTCACTTGTCTACCTCCACCCCCCACTAGAGGGACACGCACGGCCTGGTCCTCAGGGCACCCAAGGACACCTCTTCAGGTCCCTGCATCCATCTCTCTCTCTCTCTCTCTCTCTCTCTCTCTCTCTCTCTCGCTGTAAGATTTATTCACCTCCATTGGAAAGTTAGGTCTACAAAGAGAAGGACAGACAGAGAAAAATCTTCTGTCCACTGATTCACTCCCCAAGTAGCTGCAAAAGCCAGAGCTGAGCTGACCTGAATTCAGGAGCTTCTTCCAAGTCTCCCATGTGGATGCAGGGTCTCAAGACCTTGGGCCGTCCTCCACTGCCTTCCCAGGCCACACGCAGTGAGCTGGATGGGAAGTGGGCAGCCAGGACACGAACCAGCACCCATATGGGATTCCAAGTGTGCAAGGCGTGGACTTTGGCCTCTAGGCTATGGCACTGGGCCCCCTCTGCAATCTCTTACAAGAGTGAATTCTCAAGTTTTCCACACTTGAGGTTCAGTATAACAAGTTTGCCACCAGAGGGCACCCCAGGCACAGTGGGACACAAACTGCCAGGTACCGCTGGAGCTAGAGTCCTCTGTGTGGGACCTCCTGAGCCAGCCTGACTGGGCATCATCCCACTCCCCCTCACACACAGGCACACACAAGGAGCACCATCAGCATGCAGACAGCACACACACAGGGATGTGTGCATACAGGAATTCACAGCACACATGTGCACATATGTGCAGACTCACCCCTGTGATCCCAGCTCTCCAGATCCCCCCAGGGGGACAGAACATGGCAAGTGAGTGCAAGGTCCTACCCTGCCCCCCCAAGCCATCCCTGCACCACTAGTCCTGAACCCCACAATCTCCTGGGGAGGGGCTCACACCCAACTCCACAAGAGGAAGGAATGGGGACACTTGGTGAGTGGGTGGAGGCAAGGGCCTCATGTGACCCCTGACGATAGTGAGCTGATGAGAGGTGATGTGACAGACCACAGGACACGCACTGGAAGGGGACCGCGTCCAGGGACGACAGGATGGCCAGGGCAGGACGGGGCCCTGGTAGCCTCCCGCAACAGCCCCGCCAGTGTTCCTCTTACACAAGTGAGGAAATTGAAGTGCAGGCTGTGTTTTGGGGATCGGTAAGGGCCTGAGCAGACCAGGCTGGGCCATGGGCAGGACAGTGGGGCTGAACTGTCTGGAAGGAGACTGCACCTGGCACACACCTCCAGAGGGTCTCTCGTGACAGGTGATGGAGGCGTGAGAAAGAGGTCAGGGCGTCCACTGCACGCCCATGCGGGGAGAGCACCCCTTTCCCTGTGGAGGGCTAGCCCTTTCACCCCCCGCTTGGACATTGCTTTCTTCTCCGCATGGAGGGACCTGCAGTCCACTCACACACGTGCCCACATCCTGGTCTCCCGGCCACCATTTGGCAATCAGAAGACTTAGGCGGGGCGTGGAGTGTGGGGCACCAGGTCAGGGAGAGCTTGAAGTGGGGTGAGTCACCCTCATGCAGGCTCTGTCCACGTCCTCCGTCCCTGTCAGAGGAAGAATCACCAGAGAAGTCAGAGCCGCAGAATCAGCCCACAGACCCTGGAGCAGGGAAGGGTGCCAGGGCTCCAGGCGGAGTGCAGGGTCCCCAGCCAGGGGCGTGGGAGGAGCTGCAGGTATTGGGGCGGGGTCTGAAGGGTCCCCAGCCAGGGGCGTGGCAGGAGCTGCAGGCTTTCTGGGGTCTGCAGGGCTCTCAGCCAGGGATGTGGGAGGGGGTGCAGGTGTTCTGGAATGCAGAGCCTTCTGCAAAGCAGGGCCGGAGGTGCCACAGGACCTGGCCGGGCCCAGAGGGGGAAGGCAGCCCCACTGTGGTGGGATCCCAGGGGCCTGCTCTGCCAAGACACCCAGTGTGTCAGCTGGGCATTCACCCTGCACTCTTCTGAGTGTGTTGGGAGGCGCACTGTGCTAGAGCCAGCTGGGCATCCAGAACTGCAGAACCGGCTAAGGCCATGAGATGGGCCTCAACTCCAAGGTCCCTACTGGTCGGAGGAAGCCTCACTGATGGTAGGGGCTAGCTGGGTCACCCTGACAAAGGCTGGGGGCCAATGGCCCAGGACCTGGCTGTGGCTGCGGCCTGGGGTTTGTCCCCGGCGGGTCCCAGGCTCCCTCTCACCCCAAGGACCTCTATCAGGGCCTGCTCCAGAGACTGCGGATCCCCGTCCTCCAGGCCCTGCAGCTCTGTGCTTGCCGGACTGAGTAGGAACACGGTCAGCCGTGGCCCAGGTGTCTCTAGACCCTCCGCTGTGAGCAGGGTCCAGAGAGTGACTCTGCTCCACCTGTCCCACTTTCATATCTCTCCCACAGCTTCCCCGTGCCCTGGGTATTTTGCTTCATCTAGTACAGACCCAAGCACACAGCCCTGGGAGACCCCATGGGAAAGCACGGCAGCCGTCGCCCCTGCACAGTGAGCCCATGTCCGTGACCTCAGCCTGCCCCACGGTCCTGTTCCCTCCACCACGCTTTGCACCTGCTCCCACACACACTGCATCAGCACGATGGACACCGGCACCCCATGGCACATACCGGATCGCACCTCTGCTGCCTGCCAGGTCGTACAGGCCAAAAGTCAAGAGCACCGCTGGGCGCACCGGGGGCCTGGTGACCAGACAGCTTACGCGGCGGGTTCTCCACCTTGGAGACCCTGAAGAATTAATTATCAGGAGAGAGGCTGGCACCTAGACATGGGGGGTTAAGCTCCTGCCTGTGGCACCAGTATCCCAGATGTGTGCCGGTTTGAGTCCTGGATGCTCTATTTCTGACCCAGCTCCCTGCTGGTGCACCTGGGAAAGCAGCACAGCCCCAGTACTTGGGCCCTGCACCCACGTGGCAGACCTGCAGAAGGTCCTCCGTGGCTCCTGGCTTCCGACCACCCCAGCTCCGGCCATTGTGGACAGTTGAGAGCGAATCATTTGATGAAAGCCCTCTCTACTGGCAGCCGCGTCCTTTCCCAGCAGTGGCTCCCAGCCCGGGCCTGACCTCAGCAGACCCCGGGCCCTGTCTGGAGTTGCCCCAGTTGTCACAGCTACCAGGGCACATGCTCCTGACAGTTGCTGGGTGGAGGTCTGGGCAGCTGCTGGTCACCTGCCATGTGCGGAAGAGAAATACGCACCCTGGCTGCATTGAGGATGGAGAGACCCTGCTTTTGAAAAGGCAGGGGTTGAAGGAGGTGCTAGAGGAAGAGCTGGCGTTGGGTCTTAGCCATGTCAGGATTGGAAGTGAACTTGAGCAAAGAGTACCATCTTTGTCCCAAATTGCCCACCCTGGCCAAGCTGGACCCACCTGGTGCTGTGACCTTCCGCCGAGACCAGGCAGACAGTGAGGAGGAGCCAGCCCTCCTAAACCGCCCGGCTAGAAATCTGCCATTTGGGCTGGTGCTGTGAGCAGCAGGTCAAGCCCAGCACCGGTGTCCCACACGGGCACTGCTTCGAGTCCCAGCTGCTCCACTTCCCGTCCAGCTCCCTAACAATGCACCTAGGACAGCAGTGGAGGATGGACAATGTGCTCAGGCCCCTGCACCCACATGGGAGACCTGGATGCAGCCCTGGGCTCCCAGCATCAGCTCAGCTCAGCTCCAGCCGGCATGGTCACTTGGGAAGTGAGGCAGCAGATGGAAGATCTTTTTTCCTCTCTTTCTCTCTGTAACTCTGCCTTGCAAAAAAAAAAAAATCCTTTTTTTAAAAAAATGTTGATTTATGGTTGGTGCTTGGCTATGTCTGCTATTAAGGAAAAGAAGTCCTAAGGCGAGGGGAGGACTGAGTGTGGGACCAAGGGACGCTGCGATTCTCAAGGGGGACAAGTTTCCTGGAGCAGAGTTCCCCAGAGTTCCCTGATGAGACCCAGGGGAGGCAGGCCACAGTGGCTGCCCCAGAGCGTCCCACGGGTTGCCTGGAGAAGTCCTCCCACCCCGGCGCGGTGCTCATAGCCTCGGATCTCGTCTCCCAGCTGCCCATGGCTCCTGGCCTTTCTCCCTCGGCTTGGCTCCTCTGGAAACCTTGGACTTCAGATGCAGCTGCCTGGCGGGGTCACTTAGCCCGTGACAACCTGACAACCTGACAACCTGACAACCTGGGCCAGAGGGTGGGAGGAACATCTCCCAGCAGCTCCCTGCCCAGTTCCACCTGTGTCCCCAGACCACCTGCTTGAAGCAAGCTGGAGCTGTTCAACCGACTCAGCTTTCTGGGCAGCTGCTGGGACAGCAGTCTTCAAATAACAGCAACTGTTGCTCCTCCTGGGTGGGGCTAGGCTAGGGCTGGGCTGGGCTGGGCTGGGGCTGGGGCAGGGGCTAGGCTAGGGCTGGGCTGGGCAGGGGCTGGGCTGGGGCTGGGGCTGGGGCTAGGCTAGGGCTGGGGCAGGGGCTAGGCTAGGGCTGGGCTGGGGCTGGGGCAGGGGCTAGGCTAGGGCTGGGCTGGGCAGGGGCTGGGCTGGGGCTGGGGCAGGGGCTTGGCTGGGCTGGACTGGGGCTGGACTGGGCTGGGCTGGGCTGGGGCAGGGGCTGGGGCAGGGGCTGGACTGGGGCTGGGGCAGAGACTGGGCTGGGCTAGGGCAGGGGCTGGGGCAGGGGCTGGGCTGGACTGGGGCAGGGGCTGGGGCAGGGGCTGGGGCAGGGACTGGGCTAGGGCTGGGGCAGGGCTGGGGCAGGGGCTGGGGCAGGGGCTGGGCTGGGCTGGGAAATGGACTGGACAGAGGTTGAGAATCGGGTTGGGCAGGGGCTGTGGATGGGGCTGGGCTCGACTGGACTCGGCTGGGTCTGCTCACAGGTGATGGTCCCTGAGTCTGTGCAGAGCACTGCGTTAGGATCTGTCAGACATGCAACCTTAGAGCGCAGAAGAGCCACACGTGAGACCTTTACATGTCGGCGGGGAGGGGGCCAGAGCACACGAGCAGGTGACAACCACAGCACCTACACTCTGAACTCTGGCCCAGATCTGCAGCCATCCGCCTTGGAGGACAGCTCCCCGCTAGCTGTGCGAGGCTGGCCACTGCCGCCTCCAGCAACAACCCAGGAGCTAAACAACAGCTTGGTAAGTGACTAGATCCAATGGCAACTTCCAGACCTTTGTTTCTAAAGGCTCTTCTTTTTAAACTTTTAATTATTTGGGGCCCAGTGCAATAGTCCAGTTGCTAAAACCCTTCTGCACCTGCGTGGGGAGACCCAGAGGGGGCTCCGGGCTCCTGGCTTCAGATCGGTACAGCTCCAGCCATTGCAGCCGCTGTATATCTGACTTTCAAATAAAATTTAAAAAACCTTTAAAAAAATTTTTGCTGTTTGTATTAGAAAGGTAGATCAGAGTTACAGAGAGGAGAGACGGAGAGAAGGATCGCCCATCCGCTGGTTCACTCCCCAAATGGCCACAACGGCTGGAGCTGAGCCAATCCGAAGCCAGGAGCTTTTTCCAGGTCTCCACATGGGTGCAGGGTCCCAAGGCTTTAAGCCGTCCTCTACTGCTTTCCCAGGCCACAGGCAGGGAGCTGAATGGCGAGTGGAGCAGCCGGGATGTGAACCAGCGTCCATGTGGGATGCAGGCGGAAGCTTAAGCTACTGCTCCACAGCATGAGTCCCAGCTGCACCATGAGCTGCTGGTGGGGCAGCTGCCTCCACGATGCTTGCCCATGGCAGCAGACAGGCAGGGGACCGTCACCAGACACAGCTCCAAAGACAGCTTGGATGGGGAAGAAGTGGGGCACTCTGACGGAAAACTACAGTGAGAGGAAACGTGGGGGCTAGGGAGGACTCTGGAAAACCTTGCTGCAGTCACGCCTGGGGGAGCAGGCGTCCCCAGGGGTCGGCCAGGCATGGGGTCCCCAAGGAGAGGTCCGGGGACACAGAGTGTGTTGGGGGTGGCTGAACCAGGTTAGCATGGGGGCACCAAGTGGGGCAGAAACCCAGGCGGTGCTCCCTGGCAGCGCCCGACCTCCCGGAGTCCTCTCAGGATGCCGCGGGAGCTTCAGCAGCGTAACCAGGCAAACACAGCAGCGCCCAGACCCCACGTCCCACAGGTGGTCCAGCGAGCGCCCAGGCTCTGCCTGCTCAGCTCTCCTGCAGCACTAAAGCTACTGCCTCCCACCCTCCCAGTGCGACATACCGTCTTCTGTCACCCTGAGCTGCAGGGAGCCACTCCAGAGTTGGGGAAAGGAAGGGCCCCCCCCCCGAGGCCTCTCGCAGTCCCACCTTGCCCCCCGAGATGCCCTTCGGTGGGTAGCTGGCTCACATCCCCCTGAGCCCGCTTGCTGATCTCTCTGAGTGCCCACGCGTGGTTCAATCCCCCACCCTCTGGGGCTTCTGGTGTTGCAAGCCCTCTTTCCTCCCGCCACAATCAGCATCGCAGGCAAAAAGCCACAAGCCGAGTCCAGCTGTCCTGGACGACCAGGGCTGAGCTGAGACCCTGCTGGCCTGGGCATGCTAGGTCATATGTGGTATTCACATCCCCCTTTTTATTTTGGTTAAAGGCAATTTAAGAAAAAATGGGGCCTGGCCAACCTCCACCTGCAGCGCCAGCTGAAGTCCCAGCTGCCCACTTCCCATCCAGCTCCCTGCCTGTGGCCTGGGAAAGAAGCAGAGAATAGCTCAAGTGCACCCATGTGGGCGACCTGGAGGAGGCTCCTGGCTCCAGACCAAACCATCTCCAGCCATTGTGGCCATTTGGGAAGTGAACCAGTAGATAGATGGTCTCTCTCCCTCTCTCTCCTCCTCTCTGTAACGCTGCCTTTCAAGGAAAAATACATGTTGAAAAGAAATGAAAATGATGGTGGTTCTATAAACAGTAGTCTACGTAACTTGCAGACTGACAGGGGACTCAGTGAGATGTTGCAGACGGCTGGCAAGAGGAATCCATAGGTAACTACAGTCCTAAGGGAACAGTGCTAGGCACAGCTGCATGTAGAGCCTCTGACCCGAGGGCTAGCCGCAGGGCCACCGGGAAACAGCTCCGCTTCCCACGCAGGAGGACAGGGCCGTGAGCAGCCTGTGGTCCACAGCCGGTCCAACCAGCCGGGCCCACAGCTGCCGCTTTCTCCTCAGGAAGGTCCCTGCCGTCTCCCTCGCCTCCACATCCAGCCCCAATTCTCTTCCTCCCAGTAGGGCTGGGCTAACTGGGGTCCGCCCGAGCTGACACGTGGTGCAGCAGGAGCGTTTGGCCTGTGGTCCAGCTTTGGTAGCAGAGCAGGCCAGAATTAAACATTCTTGCTTCCAACTTAGAAAACCTAAGTCCATCCATACTCCTGTGTTCTGCTCCGTTTGTGTTTTTGCTAAGAACTGCCACGAAAAATAACTTGGTGCTTCGACATTCTTTGGTCACTCCCCTGAGATGTGTTTTAGCTTTGCCCTGTGTGAGCCTTAGTCACACACAACCCAGGCAGCCTGCAAGACCCCAAGATGGCAGCCCGCACTGCCCTGGGGTGGGCAGCCCACACGCCCCCCTCCCCAGGTGGCCAACCGCATGGCCCCAGGGTGGGCAGCTGGCATGGCCCCAGGGTGGGCAGCTGGCATGGCCCCGGGGTGGACAGCCTGCATGGCCCGGGGTAGCTACCCACAAGGCCCCAGGGTGGGCAGCTGGCATGGCCCTGGGGTGGGCAGCTGGCATGGCCCTGGGGTGGGCAGCCTGCATGGCCCCAGGGTGGGCAGCTGGCATGGCCCTGGGGTGGACAGCTGGCATGGCCCTGGGGTAGCCACCCACAAGGCCCCAGGGTGGACAGCTGGCATGGCCCCAGGGTGGACAGCCTGCATGGCCCCAGGGTGGGCAGCCTGCATGGCCCCGGGGTGGACAGCCTGCATGGCCCTGGGGTAGCCACCCACAAGGCCCCAGGGTGGGCAGCTGGCATGGCCCCGGGGTGGGCAGCTGGCATGGCTCTGGGGTGGGCAGCTGACATGGCCCCAAGGTGGGCAGCTGGCCTGGCCCTGGGGTAGCCACCCACAAGGCCCAAGGGTGGGCAGCTGGCATGGCCCCGGGGTGGGCAGCTGGCATGGCTCTGGGGTGGGCAGCTGACATGGCCCCAAGGTGGGCAGCTGGCCTGGCCCTGGGGTAGCCACCCACAAGGCCCCAGGGTGGGCAGCTGGCATGGCCCCGGGGTGGGCAGTTGGCATGGCCCCAGGGTGGGCAGCCTGCATGGCCCCGGGGTGGACAGCCTGCATGGCCCTGGAGTGGCCACCCACAAGGCCCCAGGGTGGGGAGCTGGCCTGGCCCTGGGGTGGGCAGCTGGCACGGCCCCGGGGTGGGCAGCTGGCATGGCCCTGGGGTGGGGAGCTGGCCTGGCCCCGGGGTGGGCAGCCTGCATGGCCCCAGGGTGGGCAACCGCATGGCCCCACGGTGGGCAGCTGGCCTGGCCCCGGGGTGGGCAGCCTGCATGGCCCCAGGGTGGGCAGCCTGCATGGCCCTGGGATAGCCACCCACAAGGCCCCAGGGTGGGCAGCTGGCATGGCCCTGGGGTGGGCAGCCTGCATGGCCCTGGAGTGGCCACCCACAAGGCCCCAGGGTGGGCAGCTGGCATGGCTCTGGGGTGGGCAGCTGGCATGGCCCCAGGGTGGGCAGCTGGCATGGCCCGGGGTGGCAGCCCCGTCTCTTCTCCAGGTGTGTCTGAGGAGGAGACCTCTCCCAGAAATCTCTCAGTGTGATTGGCAAGTCGAAGGCGGGATCTTTTGTGGCCGATATTAATGGATTCGATTTTTAGAAACTAAGTTGCTCGCTAAGAAAATTACCCTCTTCATTTCTGTTTTAGGACGAGGCCTTGGCATCTGTCCAACAGTTAATGAGAAATCACGTACAATTTTTTTTCCCTCAAGCTCTCTGTTTGACATAATGGTGGAAATTGAAGAGCCTTGAGTGGGAAATGCATCAGTGTAATAAAAGCATATTGCAATTATATTCTGACCTTGCTTTTTTTTTCCTATGTAACTGTGTTTTTCTGAAGTGTGGCAAGCTTTTTGTGTTTGCTCCGTGTTGTTTCTACTTCGGAGGCTACACACAGCTTAGCCCTGGACAAAGAGCTGTTCTCAGAGCTTACAGCGAATTAAGTTAAAAATTTCCTGTCACTCACAGTGCTAAAACTCTGGCTGCACTCCAGCTGTCTCCGGGCCATGTGTAAAAATGGGGTCTTTTTTTCTTATATTTGAAATTTTTTTAAAGATTTATTTATTTTTATTGGAGAGATAGATATACAGAAAGGAGGAGAGACAGAGAGGAAGTTCTTCTGTCCGATGGCTCACTCCCCAAGTGAGCACAGTGGCTGGAGCTGAGCCAATCCAAAGCCAGGAGCTCCTCTGGGTCTCCTACATGGGTGCAGGGTCCCAAGGATTTGGGAGCTGGAGGGGAAGCGGGGCGGCCGGGATTAGAACCGGCGACTGTATGGGATCCCAACACGTGCAAGGCAAGGACTTTAAGCACTACGCTATCACGCCAGGCCCATATTTTAAAAAATTTTTGATGTTTACATAGTTGATTAGGGTGGGAAGGGTCGAGGATTAGGGGAAAATGAGTGAGACTCTTTTTTCCAAGTTTTCTTTTTCTTCTTCCTGTCTCGGGGGAGGAGAAGATAAGAGGAGAAGGCAAAAACAGGCTCTTGCGTTGTAGGAAAGTGGGGACGGGGCAGGGAGGGAGGGGGCTGTGGACTGCCCGGCCTGGGCCTGAGGTTCGCATTGTCACCTTCCGAGGACTTGACCCTGGAGGTGCTGGACACCCTGCAAAAGAGCCACCACCATCCTGCTGTCTGCAAGGTCCCAGCTTTCTGGGAACAGCAGCTGGAAATGCTCTGGGTACCAGCAGTGTCCCTTCCTGGCACAACAGCACTGCCACGTCCTCCCCTCCACGCCTTGGGCCAGGACCCCTGTGGCTCTGGGAGGTGGAGGACAGGGCAGGGGCCAGGTGGGAGGCCTCCAGGCAGGTCAGGACATCAGTTCAGAGCCTGCCCCGAGCCTGCAGACTCCTGTTATGTGCACCCCTGGTGGGGTGCAGTGGTGCTGGCTCAACAAACTGGGTCCTGGCCCCACGTGGCTGCGCTCCTGGCTCCCAGCTCCAGACCTGTCCCATCCCGAGAGCTGCAGGTATTTCGGGGGTGAGTGGCAGATAAAAAATTGCCTGCTTGCTCTCTCATCTCTTCCTCCCCCATCCGTGTGCCTCTCAAACAGACATGCTCTCAAGGCAGCTAGCACGCCACAAGTGTCCCCTGCGTCTGTGTCCACTTGTTTTGGGTTCCCACTACAGGGTGTGCGGCAGTCCAGGAAAGGACGGGAGATTGCCACTGAGGTTCCTCTTTAAATGAAGGAGGCCGGGAAGTTTGCCTCACACCCTCACACGCTGTTGGCAGACTGCCCTAGGGAAACGGCCGCAACAGCTGCTCGGGCCCTAGAAGGGGTCAGGGCGCCTGGGCCTCACGCACCCGCAGCACGCAGAGGGGGCAGAGCACGTGGGCACAGGGTGGACGCCCACGTGGAGGCCAGAAGCACAAACACAGCGTCCCCTCCCGACAAGACTACAGTGCCCAGCCAGGAACAGCGCCACGCTCTCCTCGGAGAGCTTGTTCCACGCGGGTCAGCAGCTGGCCTGGGGAGCTTACCTGCCCCATCCACAGAGGGCAAAACACTGTGGGGCCCTTCCCGCCCTCTCTCCTAAGGGTTTCTCGGCTGACGACGGTGCCAGCCATGCCCAGTGTGTGTCCGTCAGCAGGCAGAAAATCTGTGTCTGCCGAGCTCTCTGTGCAGAACCCCTCGGCGTTGACCCTCGTGGCCACCTGGAGCCTCGGGCGGCCGTGCACGCCGTGCCAGACGCACTGACGTCAGGAGCTGGCCCTCAAGAGAATGAGATCCATGAGAATGGAATTATTTGGTCTTTTCACTTCCAAGAGCTACTTAAATAAAATTTTTGAATCTTCAAGTTAAGTTTGCCTTTGCCACCGTTTCGGAGCTATTTCATCACTTCTGGTTATCGCATTCCTTAATTGTAATGTGATTGTTAAATTCTTTTGCCTTCTCAATTAGTCAGTAGGATTTGCCAGAAAAACTAATTTGTCTGTTGTTCTACAAAGATAGAAGTTTTATATTGATCCTTAATTACTATTGTCCTTGAAAAGTTATTATCTAATTCTCACAGAATGTGGGGCTCAGGGGCGAATCGGTCACTAAGTCTACAAGGTGGCAGCCAACGGAAGGGCCCTGGGCGTGAACCAGGGCGGGGGTCAAGTTACTTTAAAGAAAGCTGGTCAGCCAGGGCCATTTCATTCACACGCCCCTGGCCTATGGGAGCTGGCTTCCACAGTCCTGCTGATGACAACTGGCTCCTAGTTCTCTTCTCCTGGAATTCCTGGAATTTCTGTCCTGAGGCTGTTCACCGCTCCATATGAATCTGTATTCCCCAAATAAACTGGAACTGCTTGGGCCCTGCAGCGTGGCCTAGCGGCACAAGTCCTCGCTTTGAACGTGCCAGAACACTTGGGGAGTGAATCATCGGACAGAAGATCTTCCTCTCTGTCTCTCCTCCTCTCTGTATATCTAACTTTGTAATAAAGATAAATCAATCTTAAAAAAAAAAAAACTGGAACTGCTTGTGGTCTGGGAAAGCAGTCAAGACTCAAAGCCTTGGGACCTGCACCTGCATGGGAGACCTGGAAGAGGCTCTGGGCTCCTGGCTTCAGATCGGCACAGATCTGGCCATTGTGGCCACTTGGGGAGTGAATCATCAGACTGAAGATCTTCCTTTTTGTCTCTCCTCCTCTCTGTAAATGTGACTTTACCATAAAAATAAATAAAATAAATAAAAAATTTTAAGCTGTCACATGTCACACAATATGTGTATTGCATTCAGTCTTTTGAAAAGTATTTGCTAATTTTTTAACTGAGTTTCTGCCTTAGCAAGTGGAGACCAAAGAAACTGGAAGGGCCGAGTGGAGTTCAGTCATGTGCCTAGCTGACTCTTCGAACTCAGCCATGGCTTTCACACGCAGCTTGGCAGCTCTACACAGCTGCTTTCAGAGCAGCTTCCCAGCTTCCCAGCCATTGGGAACAAAAGGAAGCTACCAAAGGTGTTTCCAAGAATGTTCTTGCATGCGGAACCAATCTGATTTAATGTAACAGTAACACGGAAAGCTGATTCTCAGAAAACACACTGCTCCAGAAAACAAGGAAAATGAACGAATGAAGAAAGCAAGGGACAGACAGACACACAGATGGATGAGTGGACAGACACATGAATGGGTGAACAGGTGGATGGGTGGATGGATGGATGGATGGATGGATGGATGGGTGGATGGATGAATGGGTGGGTGGGTGGATGGATGGATGGATAGATGGATGGATAGATGGATGGATGGATGGATGGATGGATGGATGGATGGATGAGTGGACAGACACATGAATGGGTGGATGGAGGGTGGATGGATGAATGGGTGGGTGGGTGGATGGATGGATGGATAGATGGATGGATAGATGGATGGATGGATGGATGGATGGATGGATGGGTGGATGGATGGATGGATGGATGGATGAGTGGACAGACACATGAATGGGTGGATGGAGGGTGGATGGATGAATGGGTGGGTGGATGGATGGATGAGTGGACAGACACATGAATGGGTGGATGGATGGACGGATAGATGGATAGATGAATGGGTGGGTGGATGGATAGATGGATGGATGGATGAGTGGACAAACACATGAGTGGGTGGATGGATGGATGGATGAGTAGACAGACACATGAGTGGGTGAGCAGATGGATGGATGAATGGATGGATGAGGGGACAGACGTACAAGAGAAAAGACACAGAAATGTGTTGAAGGGATTTCCTTATTTGGGCAAACTTCCATTTTCTTTGCCCCAGAAGGGTCTCTGAGATACGGAGCTAGGACAGCCCATGTAACTCAGGGCGGACATTGCCCAGGAAGCACCCTGCACTGTGGAGGCCTGGCCAGTCCGCAGCATGGCTGGTCAGCACAGATTCCCCAACCACGGACTGGCCATTGGCCGAGCCCGCTGTGACCCAGGCTGGACCTAGGTGTCTGCCTTCGACGACATCGGCAGAACGACTCTCCGCGAGGGGGGACACGCCAGGGCGCCGTGGGCCTGACACAGCCCGTGGCTCGCAGCATCTCCTTTCAAAGCTTAGTAGAGACGAAGGGAAGGGAGACCGCGACACAGACGGTAGAGACCAGACGAGACAGCACGCCCCGGACCCCACCCCGTGCAGCAGTCAGCAAGCTGCAGGCCGTGTCCGGCTAAGGGGATGTGCACACCTGAACACAGCCCCAGGCCTCATTCCACATCCATGGCACATGCAGCAAGGCACAGCTCTGAGCTGTCACACACGCCTGTGAGAAGCAGCAACTTAAATACTCTTTGTACACATAAAAGCCAGCATCGTGTAATTTTTTTCAAACTTTGAAATTTGTTTTCAGGCCTGGCACAATAGCGTAGTGGCTAAAGTCCTCGCCTTGCATGCCCCGGAATCCCATATGGGCACCGGTTCTAATCCCACCAGCTCCACTTCCCATCCAGCTCCCTGCCTGTGGCCTGGGAAAGCAGTCAGGGATGACCCAAAGCCTTGGGACCCTGCACTCGTGTGGGAGACCCGGAAGAAGCTCCTGGCTCCTGGCTTCGGATTGGCTCAGCTCCAGCCGTTGCGGTCACTTGCGGAATGAATCATCGGACAGAAGATCTTCCTCTTTGTCTCTCCTCCTCTCTGTATATTTGACTTTGTAATAAAAATAAATAAAATAAATCTTTAAAATAAATAAATAAAATTTGTTTTTACCATATTCAAAAAGGAAAGAGGGAGTAATGCTCAATGCACTGATCCCCCCACCGATGCCTGCAGGAGCTGGAACTGATCAGGCTGGTACTGGCAGCTGGGAGTCCAGTCCAGGTCTCCAAAGTGGGTGACCGGGACCCACACCTTGAGTCATCGCCTGCCGCCTGCCCCCAGAAGCAGGAGTCAAGCTCAGAATGTCCACTGGAGAGGTGGGCATCTCAGGGTGTCCTAACAATGGCATCAAGATGCCTACCTTTCTCTTCACAAGGGCTGTTGCCCCCCACCAAGCAGTGAGGCTCTAAGTGCCCAGGAGAGGCTGAAGTGAGGACGGCTGGAGCCTCATCCCAGATCTCCACACAGAGGCCCGTGGGCATCAGCCCTGGAGTGCCAGTTCTGGGGCTGCTGGGATGGGGGCAGGACCAGTGGCCATCAGTCCCTGTGTCTTTCCTGACTTGAACCCCCAGGATGGGGCAGGCTGTGGATCCCGGGGCTGTGGCCTCTGTGCCACCTGCCCAGGACTTCTCTGCTCTGTAGCTCACCGTGCTGGGCTTGTCCACTGGTGCTCAGAGTGCAGTCCAGTCCCCTGGTCACACACTGAGCAGGCCATGAGGACAGACAGGCAGACAGCATAGAAGACCTGCCACCTGACAACCTCACAGGCCACCTCCTCCCTCCCAGCCACGGACTCTGCTCATGACCCCCACACAGGACAGGGCCTCAGCTCACAGCCTAGTTGTCACAGGCCACCTCCTCCCTCCCAGCCACGGACCCTGATCGTGACCCCCACACAGGACAGGGCCCCTGCACACAGTCCAGTTATCACAGGCACCTGGACAGGGTCCCAGCTCACAGCCCAGTGTGAGGTCACAAGTCCACAGGCAGGGTCCCACTCATTTCCTGGTCATGATGTCCCAGGTCCCTGGGCAGGGCCCCTCCTCACTTCCTGGTGTGATGTCACAGGCCTGACATTCCATGTATCCTGGAGACAGTGGTTGGAGAAGTGGAAGACTTTTAGGGAAGACCTTTCTCTTTGCCATAGGGACCATGGAGGCACGTGGAGTGGCCGGGACCTTCTTTACCCTCCTGCTGTGCTGCTGGCCAGAAGTGAGGCTCTGGCCAGTAAGGATGGCCTCAGGTAAGCCCTTCCAACCTCTTACAAGACAGAAATGGGGAGCCTGAGGCAGGCGTGTCCTTCTGCTCAGGGTCCCTCTCCACTAGGAACTGACCATGTCCCCAACAAGTGTCAGTGGTCAAAACTGGCAGTGATGGCATCAAGGCAATGTGACCACAAGGGCTCTGCTCTCATAAATGAATGAGATTAAGGCCGCCTGATGTGACAGTGAGGGCTGTCACAGGGAGTGGCTGTCCACATGTGACAGTGAGGGCAGCTGGCCACTTAGAGCGACTGTCCACATGTGACAGTGAGGGCAGCTGGCCACAGGGAGTGGCTGTCCACATGTGACAGTGAGGGCAGCTGGCCACAGGGTGTGGTTGTTTCCATGTGTTACAATGATGGGCAATGGGCAATGGGGCATGGCTCTCCCATGTGTGGAATCATGGGACACACCCAGGCATGGGGGCAGGATGGCCATGACATGGTGGTGGCGACAGAGGGAAGTAACCCTGGCTTCTCCTGATCTGTCCTGATGAAGCCCACACAGAGTCCCAGCACTCCACAGGTCACAGTCCCAGCACTCCACAGACCACAGTCCCAGCACTCCACTGGACACAGTCCCAGCACTCCACAGACCACAGTTCCAGCACTGCACAGGACACAGTCCCAGCACTCCACAGGACACAGTCCCAGCACTCCACTGGACACAGTCCCAGCACTCCACAGGGCACAGTCCCAGCACTCAGAGGTGCACAGTCTCAGCACTGCACAGACCACAGTCCCAGCACTCCACAGGGCACAGTCCCAGCACCGCACAGGCCACAGCCCAGGGCTCCACTGACGCACTTCCCCAGCAGGACACGTGTGAGGACTTGGGCGCCGAGTCCCTGCTGAGAGAGCCCAGCCCCTCATCCCAGGCCCTGGGCTCCCGTGGCCTAGGCAGGAACCCCAAGGCCTCCACGCCGATGACCCCGGGGGTCCCCAGGACCCGTGTCCCTCCTTTGCTCCCTCAGGGCAGCTGGCTGAGCCCAGCATCCCTGGAGCTGGGGCCACCTCCTCTCCATCTCTGGGATCTGCCCCAGATACAAGGTGGCAGGTCTGGGCTCCAAGCACCCAGGTCTGGGGGCAGGGGCCGAAGGTCAGGGCGTCATGGGCTCATCCCCAGGGCAGCCCTGGCATGGGCACCTTCCCCACCTTTGTCCAACTGAGAAAACCAAGGCCGCAGGGGACGTGCTTGGGGCCGTCTCAGGACCCACGGGTGTGACAGGAAAGCAGGCTGGGAGGATCCTGACGAGCCATGTCCTTGGCAGGGGCATCAGAACCATGTCCACATCACAACTCAGCACTCTGCTTCCCCCTAGATCCAAAAGCTGAACTGGCACCACCTTTTAAGATTCTGGATGACGACATGGCCACAGTGTTTGGTAGGGAGCCCTCCCCTTGGTCTCACAGCAGGTGGGGTGGGGAGCAAAGGGAAGGGGAGAGAGAGGCAGCAGGGTCACTCCAAGTTCATTAGGACCCTGGGGACCAAGCCCCGTCCAGACCTGCATCTCAGTCTGTACCCCCACCCCTCCTCCAGCAGCACAGGCCCCCACAGCAGGCTGAGGGTCAAGGGTTAACACAGGGGCGTCATGGTGGCAGCTGCACATGTGCCATGGCCATGACAGAGAGGGGACACAAATTATTTTAACCCACAATAAAGGATGGCGCCCCTCCCCCCCGGATGCTTCAGGCATTTTCTCATGCCACATCTTTGGAACCCAGTCTTGTGCACTGCACTGAGCCTGAGCGGACACAGCCATGTCCAAGTGTGTGGCTGCAGCTCCCAAGGGATGGAGCCCCAGGGTGGGTCCGCCCCTCTGTCCATAGGTAGAGAGGCTCCTGAGCAGAGACCTGACCCCTGACTGTCCTCGGGGCAGTTCTACCCTTAGAGTCCAGAGTGGACTGAAGGTACCTTCTGCTGCGAGGGAGCCTGGCTTGGGGCTGCTGCAGCTTTGAGTGGGTTCCCTGATGGGCCCGCGGCCCTTTTCCAGCAGTGTTGTCCACATGGGACTGTCCCAGAAGGCCAGCTGGGTCCCAAGCAGCTCTGGTGCTGGTCAGTGGGGGGCGGCTATGGAACAGGGATAGGGTGGGCTTAGCCATGGCTGTGTCCAGAGGGAGCAGGGTGGCGGTCCCGTGTCACCCAGGCATCGCCGTGTCCCCGTGTGTTTCTCCCAAGACGAGATTCTTGTCCAGGAGATGCTGGAACCCAACAGATCATCCATGCTCGAAATGCAGAGACCACCAGCAATGACGGTTCCAAAAAGTACTCAGGAAGAAGCAAGTACGCTTTCCTGGTCCCGCAGCACGCATGCATGCATCCACGCACGTTCCCGCACTCAGGACAGGGCAGGGCAGGGCCAGGCTGGAGCCGGCCGCCTCCATGCAGTGCACGGGCACTCGGCACAGGTGTGGCCGCAATCCAGGGTAGACCGCCTGTGTCTGGTCCCCACCTGCTGCTGATGCACACCCGGGAGACACTGGTCCGTGATGTTTCCAGTTCTTGGGACCCTGCCCCTGCTCCATGCAGGAGACCTGGGTTGGGTTCAGGGCAGTGGGATGAAGCCAAGGTGAGCCGCCCTGCCCGTGTTGTGGACCAGAATGGGAAAACTCTGGTTGGGTTGCAACCTAGCACTGCCCGGTGATGTGTGGGCCTGGGGAGCCAACTTAGCACTGCCCGGTGATGTGTGGGCCTGGGGAGCCAACCTAGCACTGCCCGGTGATGTGTGGGCCTGGGGAGCCAACCTAGCACTGCCCGGTGATGTGTGGGCCTGGGGAGCCAACCTAGCACTGCCCGGTGATGTGTGGGCCTGGGGAGCCCACTCAGTATGTTCCATGAATCCCCTTTCATCCCGTGCATGTGGCACCATGAAAGAAGCCGTCTTCAAAGAGAAAAACCACTTGGACATCCCCAAGAAGCAGCAAGAGAAACAGTTGTCCCTCGGGAGCCCCAGCACAATATCCTTTGACGGTGAGCTGCACAGCGCTCCCTCGGGCAGAAGGCCTGGCTGCAGCCTGAGGCCTGCCCACCCCCAATCCAGCAGCAGCCTGCCTGTCCCCCAGAAGCCCATGCCGCCACACACAGGGTCACGAGCACCCGCAGGGGCTCACTCTCACTGTGGTCTCTGCTCACCCTAAGGTTGGGGCCTGGAACCTGAGACCGTAAGGGGAACTGACATGGAGAACTAAACCATGATTGCCATACTCAGTGCTACATCTCCACACAGATGAGGAGAAAGAAACGCTGTATCAGATTAAAAGCCTGGCTGCCCTGGAGAAGATTATCAGCAGCCTACGGAGGGCCATCGGTAGGCAGGCTACCTGGGGCAGGTGTGGGTGGGGGAGCAGCTGAGGGAAGGTGTGGGTGGGGGAGCAGCTGAGGGAAAGTGCGGGTGGGGGAGCAGCTGAGGGAAGGTGCGGGTGGGGGAGCAGCTGAGGGAAGGTGTGGGTGGGGGAGCAGCTGAGGGAAGGTGTGGGTGGGGGAGCAGCTGAGGGAAGGTGTGGGTGGAGGAGCAGCTGAGGGAAGGACAGGTGTGGGTGGAGGAGCAGCTGAGGGAAGGACAGGTGCGGGTGGGGGAGCAGCTGAGGGAAGGTGTGGGTGGAGGAGCAGCTGAGGGAAGGACAGGTGTGGGTGGAGGAGCAGCTGAGGGAAGGTGTGGGTGGGGGAGCAGCTGAGGGAAGGTGTGGGTGGGGGAGCAGCTGAGGGAAGGACAGGTGTGGGTGGGGGAGCAGCTGAGGGAAGGTGTGGGTGGGGGAGCAGCTGAGGGAAGGTGTGGGTGGGGGAGCAGCTGAGGGAAGGTGTGGGTGGGGGAGCAGCTGAGGGAAGGTGTGGCTGGGGGAGCAGCTGAGGGAAGGTGTGGGTGGGGGAGCAGCTGAGGGAAGGTGTGGCTGGGGGAGCAGCTGAGGGAAGGACAGGTGTGGGTGGAGGAGCAGCTGAGGGAAGGTGTGGGTGGGGGAGCAGCTGAGGGAAGGTGTGGGTGGGGGAGCAGCTGAGGGAAGGACAGGTGTGGGTGGGGGAGCAGCTGAGGGAAGGTGTGGGTGGGGGAGCAGCTGAGGGAAGGTGTGGGTGGGGGAGCAGCTGAGATAGGGCACAGGTGTGCAGATGGCAGTTCAAGCAGCCACTGCAGAGCCAGGACATCCTCCCTGGAGGACAAGGAGAGTGGTCGCAGCTCCCGGTCCCTGGTTGGCACCTGACCTGTGATCCACACCCAGGGGTCATGACCACAGCAGCACAGGAGTCCTCCCTCCTCAGAGCCTCCAGGGCTTGTCCACCCCCCACCCCACCCCGCCCCTTGCAAACAGAAGCTGAGACACTACACTCCGCTCCTCGCGTCCCTGTGGGGTCCCAGGGGTGCTCGCCCTGGCCTGTTTTAGGGAGCCCTTGGGCTTTTGTGGTAGGACCACCACAGCCCTATCTCGGATGCGGTTGCTGCAGGGTGCTTGCACAGAGCTGGTGCTCACGGGCAGGCAGGCCCCACGGTGCCTAGGAGGCAGGAAGCACAGCTCCGTCCTCGGGCTGCAGTTCCTCAGGCGCGACTCTGCTCTCCACACAGGAAGCAGCCTGCAGAAGAGGAAGCGGCTGCAGCAGAGCATGCTGAGAGCATACTACAGGCACCGACGGGGCATGCCCTGAGGCCAGGGCACCCAGGACCCAGTTGCCCGCCCGCCCTTGGGGACGAAAGCCGCTCTGGCAAGCATGCCAGCCCTCGCTGCGCGCAGAAAACCGCTCCGCACTCAAGCAGTGCCAAATAAAGTTGACATTTCAGTATTTAGCAGCTGGCTGCTTGACCTGTGTCCCTCCCACCCAGGGTGGCAGACCCTGTGGGCCTTATCACTTGCTCGGGACCCTGCAGAGGCAGCCTGGGCGGGACTCAAACCCACAGCAAGGATGGCAGGCCGACTTCTGAGTGGGTAATTCTGCATGTTCTAGGAATGGGATTATGAGTGTACTTAAACGGACCTTTGGACAGCAGAAAGGTTCCCCACCCCTTCCTTAAAACAAAGCAAAACAAAACCAACATACCAAGCCCAAAGATGGCTGCATCTGCTGCTTGCTCCTGCCCGACAGATAAGCTTGGAAGAGACTGCGGCACCTTGAGTACTGGACAGGGTTCTCCTGCCCAGCATGCATGTGTCTGCTCATACATGTTACATGCCTGTGTGTCCACATGTGTGAAGGCATGTATCTGTGTGTCCATGTGTGTGAAGGCATGTATCTGTGTGTGTCCATGTGTGTCTGTGTGTGTTCATATGTGTGAAGGCATGTGTGTCTCTGTGTGTCCATGTGTGTGAAGGCATGTGTGTCCATGTGTGTGAAGGCATGTGTGTCCATGTGTGTGACTATGTGTCTGTGTGTGTCCATGTGTGTGACTATGTGTCTGTGTGTGTCCATGTGTGTGACTATGTGTCTGTGTGTCCATGTGTGTGAAGGCATGTGTCTCTGTGTGTGACCATGTGTGTCTCTGTGTGTCCATGTGTGTGACTATGTGTCTGTGTGTGTCCATGTGTGTGACTATGTGTCTGTGTGTCCATGTGTGTGAAGGCATGTGTCTCTGTGTGTGACCATGTGTGTCTCTGTGTGTCCATGTGTGTGAAGGCATGTGTGTCCATGTGTGTGACTATGTGTCTGTGTGTCCATGTGTGTGAAGGCATGTGTCTCTGTGTGTGACCATGTGTGTCTCTGTGTGTCCATGTGTGTGAAGGCATGTGTGACTATGTGTCTCTGTGTGTCCACGTGTGTGACTATGTGTCTGTGTGTCCATGTGTGTGAAGGCATGTGTGTCCATGTGTGTGACCATGTGTCTCTGTGTGTCCATGTGTGTGACTATGTGTCTGTGTGTCCATGTGTGTGAAGGCATGTGTCTCTGTGTGTGACCATGTGTGTCTCTGTGTGTCCATGTGTGTGAAGGCATGTGTCTCTGTGTGTGACCATGTGTGTCTCTGTGTGTCCATGTGTGTGAAGGCATGTGTGTCTGTGTGTGACTATGTGTCTGTGTGTGTCCATGTGTGTGAATGCAGGTGTCTCTGTGTGTCCACATATGTAAAGACATGTGTCTGTGTGTATTCATATGCATCCATACATGTGCAGGCATGTTTCTGGATTGTGCATATATGCCGCTGTGTATGTAAAATGTTGGGCGTGTGCATGCGTGCACAGCTGTGGCTGTGTATGGCAACAGAATTGTAAGCACCTGGCTCATGTGACCACAGAGGCTGACAAGAAGCCTCACGTCGGGCTTCGTATCTGCAGGCAGAAGGAAGCCTTCAGGCAGCTCAGGGAGCCCCCTCCCACGTGAGGCAGAGCCAGCCTCTACCTGGACACCCCAAAGGTGCAGCTCAATCCCACCCACCCTGGGAAGGCCGTTCGCACCCACCAGGCCATCAGCTCAAACACTTGGTTCATCCAAACACATCCAGAAAGCTGTGAGACCATGTAGGCACCCTGTGGCTCAGCCAAGTGGTCACACCACGTTCACTGCCCGCAAAGACAGGGCCTGTGTGGGAAGAAGGACAGGCTGCCTACATCTCCCACCCTTGAAAAATGCACTGTACATGCGGGATGCACACACAAGCGAGACTGCCTTCCCCGGTGTGTAGAAGATCCCAGGTGCCAGGGCAGGCGTTGCCAAGCTGCCCAGCAGCAGCAGTGCCCAGTGCCAAGGACTGCTCCCTGCGTTACATCTCAGCCCTGAATGAAGCCCAGATCTCCACAGAGAAAAGCAATGTTTTTCTCCCCCAGGAAATGTCCCATTTCTGCATAGTGTTTGATGCACCAAAGCTCCACTTTATCCAAATGAGTCGGGCTGGTGTTGTGGCCAGGATTGAACTGACACCTGTAATACCCACATCGGAGCCCTGGCTCCCCTGCTTCCAGTCTGACTCTTACGGGTTTCACCTGCTGTGCCACAAGGTCAGCCTCTGTGGTCCCTCCTCAAAAGACACAAGATCTCTGTCGTCTCTACGCCTGATGCTGCGAAGCCCCTTGCACCCCAGAGGGTGGAAGGCCTCGGACCCATTCCCTCAAGTCCAACCCACCAAGGGGGTAGTCGGCAGAGTGCTGGCAACAAACATTCCTGCTGCTCAACCCTCTCCTGGAATGGACCCCTACTTTCTCCTAAGGTTTATTTTCATTGGAAAGGCAGATGTACAGAGAGAAGGAGACACGGAGAGGAAGATCTTCCGTCCTCTGGTTCACTCCCCAGATAGCCACAACAGCCGGAGCTGAGCTGATCTGGGCCAGGAGCTTTCTCTGGATCTGCCATGCAGGTACAGGGTCCCACTGCTTCCCCAGGCTACAAACAGGGAGCTAGATGGGAAACAGAGCATCCGGGACACCAACAGCTGCCCAGGTGGGATGCTGGCTCTGCAGATGGAGGGTTAGCCTGTTGAGCCATCATGCCGGCCCCACACAGAGCCTTCTGTGATGGTCAGAGAATAAAGCAGGGACCCCATGCCAGTGGCGAGGTGCACCCCCGTAGTGGAGATGAAGGTTGGTAGTATTCAGGGACTTGCACTTTGCCAAGAGGTCACCTGTTCAGTGGTTAGTGGTCAGCAATGCTCAGCCTAGGCCTCCCAGTCCCCAGGATCTCACCCCCGATCTTCACACTAAACGTCTCAAACCACGACTGCACCACCAGTCACCGGACAGGATGCTAGGACGGGATGGGTTTCCTCCCATAGAGCACTAAGCCCCCAGACAAGACATTAAATCACGGCATTCCTGGGCCGCAGCACTGCAGCGCAGTGGGTGAAGCTGCCGCTTTAGAGGCATGCCACAGTGGAGTGCCGCCTCGAGTCCCAGCTGCCCCGCTCCTGATCCCGCTCCTAGCAGTGCAGCACGCCAGCGCAGGGCACGCCAGGCAGCTGAAGGCAGCCCAAGTTCCTGCTCTTCAGCCTTGTCCAGCCCTGGCTATTGAACCAGCTGATGGAAGTGTTCTCTCTCTGTTTCCCCCTTGTTTTATGTTACTCTGTCTTTAAAAAAAAGAAATATATTTTTTAAAGATTTGTTTATTTGTAGGGCCCGGCACAATAGCCTAGCAGCTAAGGTCCTCAACTTGTACACGCCAGCATCCTATATGGGTGCTGGTTCAAATCACGGCAGCCCGCTTCCCATTCAGCTCCCTGTTTGTGGCCTGGGACAGCAGTTGAGGACGGCCCAAAGCCTTGGGACCCTGCACCCGCGTGGGAGACCCAGAAGAGCTCCTGGCTTCGGATTGGCTCAGCTTCAGCCGTTGCAGCTGGTTGGGGAGTGAACCATCAGATGGAAGATCTTCCTCTCTGTCTCTCCTCCTCTCTATATATATATCTGACTTTCCAATAAAAATAAATAAATCTTTTTTTAAAAGTCAGATATAGGCTACCATGCTGGGCTAAGAAAGAAATGTTTTAAAAAATTATTTCAAGGGCAAAGTTACAGAAAGGAGAAACAGATCTCCCACCTGCTGCTTCACTCCTCAGTTGGCCACAGTGGCTGCAGCTGGGCTGACGCAGGAGCCGGAAGCCTCCCCTAGGCCTCCTATGTGAGGGCAGGGTCCCAGAGACTTGGACCAAGCTCCACTGCTATCCCAGGCACAGTAGCAGGGAGCTGGATGGGAAGTAGAGCAGCCAAGACTCAAACTGGTGTCCTCTATGGGAAACTAACACCACGGGCAGAGCCTGACCCACAATGCCACAGTCAGGCCACGTGCAGAGCGTGACCCACAATGCCATGGTCAGGCCACGGGCAGAGCCTGACCCACAATGCCACGGTCAGGCCACGGGCAGAGCCTGACCCACAATGCCACGATCAGGCCACGGGCAGAGCCTGACCCACAATGCCACGGTCAGGCCATGGGCAGAGCCTGACCCACAATGCCACGGTGAGGCTATGGGCAGAGCCTGACCCACAATGCCACAGCACAGGCCCAGAAAGAAATATTTTTCAGCAATTCCATTGTTTTGCTCTAGGTTGAACAGGTGTACCTAACTCTTGCCTTCTCCTGCTCTACCTCTGAAACTTATAACATCTCACACAATGGTAATTTTCAAAATGAGAAAGCCTAATGACTTCGTATGTTTGCCCTGTAATAGCGCTTCCAATCTAGAAACTTCCTGAGAGACGGTTATAAGAGCAAAGTCAAGTTGGGCCCCTGGCAGGTAGGTAGCAGGAGGTCCCAGCTCCACAGGGACAGTGTGCCTGTGCTGGTCCCAGCTGAGTTCTTCTGTTCCACCCCACCCTGTGTGGGGACCCCGCAGGAAACTTGACACCCACCACCACTCACATCTACACACTGTGTGTATGACACCACCACCACCACCCAGAAAGACCCAATAGCACCCAGCGCAGTAGCGTGGCAGCTAAGGTCCTCACCTTGAACATGCTGGTATCCCATATGGGTGCTGGTTCTAATCCTGGCAGCCCTGCTTCCCATCCAGCTCCCTGCTTGTGGCCTGGGAAAGCAGTCAAGGACAGCCCAAAGCCTTGGGACCCTGCACCCATGTGGGAGATCCGGACGCGCTCCAGACTCCTGGCCTTGGATTGGCTCAGCTCCGGCTGTTGTGGCTGCTTGGGGAGTGAATCAGCAGACAGAGATCTTCCTGAATATTTGACTGTCCAGTAAAAATAAAATAAATCTTTTAAAGAAATAAAGAAAGAGGGCCCGGCAGAGTAGCCTAGCGGCTAAAGTCCTCGCCTTGAACGCCCCGGAATCCCATATGGGCGCCGGTTCTAATCCTGGCAGCTCCACTTCCCATCCAACTCCCTGCTTGTGGCCTGGGAAAGCAGTTGAGGATGGCCCAATGCATTGGGACCCTGCACCTGCGTGGGAGACCTGGAGGAAGTTCCTGGTTCCTGGCTTCGGATCGGCACAGCACCGGCTGTTGCGTTCACTTGGGGAGTGAATCATTGGACGGAAGATCTTCCTCTCTGTATATCTGACTTTGTAATAAAAATAAATAAATCTTAAAAAAAAAAAAAAGAAATAAAGAAAGACCCAACAGGCCCTGGCATCTCCTGGGAGATGTTCAGAGTCCTGGACAGGTGGTAGGTGTTCGGCAACACCTCCAGCTCGTATCGGAGGGCCTGGGTTCACGTCTCGGATCTGCACGCACTTCCAGCTTCCTGCTAATGTGCACCCTGGAAGCAGTGGCTGGTGGCTCCAGCTGGCCTTGCTGCCCCGCACGCTTCTGGCTTTGACCTGGTCCAGGCCCAGCTGTCATAGCATTTGGGGGTGAACTGGCAGGTGGAAGATTTCTCTGTGTCCATCACTGTCTTTCTGCCTTTCAAACAACAGCAAATCAGTAAACCAAGAAAATGCATTTTTAAGCATCACCAAGTATGGCAAGAACCTAGAAGCACAGAAGACAAACGCACACCGGCCACAGTGGGGAGGACAAGGGGGTCCCACAGCTGGCCTGTCTTGGACGCTGCTGGGAAGAGCGCTCTGCAAATGTCTGGGAAGGATCTTGAAGTTTGACATGCGGATCACCTGGCGGTCCCTAAATCAAAGATGAGTGTCCTTGGCAGAGGGCGGGGAGAAGACGCAGGTGCCGGCGGTCACCAGAAGAGAAGTCAAGGCACACAGTCCGCCCGGGAACACGGGGCTGTCTGCCTTCCCCAGCCCCCACAGTGAGAATCAGTTTCTGGGGTTGGAAGCCGTCCTGGAGATGCACACAACTGGCATGCGGGGCAGCCGGAGGCCAGACAGCAGGCCGGCTGTTAAAGTCACAGTCCGAGGAAGCAACTGCAGACACTCCTGCAACAGGCCGTGCGTGAGTGAGAACCAGGCAGAATGTACACGGCCTGAAAGTCCCAGCCAGACTCTCCAAAGACTCACATCTCAGCAAGGAGACGCCTGCGACAAGAAGCGAGGTGCTCTGATGCTGCTGGGTGGAAAATGTCTGTTCCCAGTGGCCAGAGAGACCAGAACAGCGCCTCCAAGACTGGGAGGGGGTCCAGGAAGAGGAAGAGCTAACTCCTTGCAGGCCGGTGTCACCCCAGGGGAGCAGGAAGGGTGTGATGGGAACAGAAAATGCCAAGAAATAATGACTCATCAGAGAAGCTCGATCGCCTCACCTAAAGAGGCAAAGAGCAGCTTAAACACCACAGGCCAAAATCTCCGCCAGGCATGCACGGGCCACAGACGGACAGCGAGCGGGAAGAGCTGTCTCAACCCGGGCCAGAGGCCGATAGCATCTCAGCAGAGTCCAGACTACACAAGTCACAGCCTCGGGACACTCTTTCCCCATCACAGACCATTTCTGTCCCCTGGCACTGATGGGCTCGAACAGCAAGAAGCAGGCACCGTCCTCACTCCTTCTTCCCCACCCCTCCATCCCCATCCCTGCCAACCCCTCGGGAGGGAGGACGCGGTCTTCCCCAGCCCCATCCTTTCTCATCCCACCCAGAGCCCTGCATGGGTCTGCAATCCCCTCACCTATGCAAAAAAAAAAAAAAAAAAAATTAAAAAATCGGGCCCGGCGGCGTGGCCTAGCGGCTAAAGTCCTCGCCTTGAATGCCCCGGAATCCCATATGGGCGCCGGTTCTAATCCCGGCAGCTCTACTTCCCATCCAGCTCCCTGCTTGTGGCCTGGGAAAGCGGTTGAGGACGGCCCAATGCATTGGGACCCTGCACCCGTGTGGGAGACCCGGAAAAGGTTCCAGGTTCCCGGCTTCGGATCGACGCGCACCGGCCCGTTGCGGCTCACTTGGGGAGTGAATCATCGGACGGAAGATCTTCCTCTCTGCCTCTCCTCCTCTCTGTATATCTGGCTGTAATAAAATGAATAAGTCTTTAAAAAAATTTAAAAATAAACAAATTTAAATTAAAAACAAATATTGGCTGGAAATCTACCACACACGGCGGAAGAAGCTGAGCAAACCCCTAACAGGATGAGCCCAAAAGCACTTTTGCAAACAAACAAACAAAAAACCCAAACTTTTGCAAACTAGCACATGTTCAGCCAGAAATTATGTGTTGCCTTTAAGGAGAAAACCATGAAAATAACCGACTTCCTTCTTGGCTATGGAGGCCAGAAGGAAGTGATGTGACAACACTTTCCAGAAAGATCTGTCTGTTCTGAATTCTGCAGCTGGTAACTAGGATCTCTTGGACCGACCAAAAAATCCACAAACTGTCACAGGAATGGCAAGGAATAAATCTGCAGTCCACAGAACGGTACAGTCATAGAACGGTGCAGCCCTTGGAACGGTGCAGCCTGTGGATGGTGCAGTCTGCGGAACAGTGCATTTGTGGAACAGTGCAGCCTGTGGAATGGTGCAGTCCGCGGAACAGTGCATTTGTGGAACAGTGCAGCCCATGGAATGGTGCAGTCCGCGGAACAGTGCATTTGTGGAACAGTGCAGCCTGTGGATGGTGCAGTCCGCGGAACAGTGCATTTGTGGAACAGTGCAGCCTGTGGATGGTGCAGTCTGCGGAACAGTGCATTTGTGGAACAGTGCAGCCTGTGGATGGTGCAGTCCGTGGAACAGTGCATTTGTGGAACAGTGCAGCCCATGGAATGGTGCAGTCCGTGGAACAGTGCATTTGTGGAACAGTGCAGCCCATGGAATGGTGCAGCCCGTGGAATGGTGCAGTCCGCGGAACAGTGCAGCCCGTGGAATGGTGCAGCCCATGGAACAGTGAACTGATGCAGTCGTGGAATGCACCACAGCAGACGCCTGGGACTCCAGCACACGATACAAAAGCAGCCAAATCCATACAACTGTGTGACAACTATTCAGCTGTCCATCATTTGCTATGGTGAAGAGGAGCTTGGGAAGGAAGGGGACATTCACTCACACGCCCGTGTCCACAGTCAGCCCTCCCCTTTCACACTGGCCAGCGGAAGAAGCAGCTCAAGCATCCTTCACCGGATGAACAAATGAACAAAATGGCAAAATGCACCATAGAATCTCATTCCACTTCGGACAGGAGGCAGCACACCATGGAAGCCATGCATGCTATTACACACCTGAGCTCTGATAACATTGTGCGTGCAAGTCACATGGATAAATACTGGACAATTCCCACCATATGACAGGTCCTGGACGGCCGTGTTCACAGGAGGCAGTAGACCTGGGTCAGCCTGGGTGGCGGGCTGGAAGCAGCTGGGACGTGCTATGGGCCCGGCATAGATTTTGCATGTTAAAGGATGGAAGTGTCCTAGTGAGGGGCTGAACTCGATGCTCCTGGACAGTGGCCTCAGGTGGCTCTGGGGGTAACTGTCCTATCACCTGGTGCTTTTGGCCATCATGTGGACAAGAGGGAAAGCACAGTGGACACACTGGATGTCAGGCTTCCACAGGTGCCCCAGAATGGAGGAATGCCAATACCGGAAGACCAGGAGAACCACACTGCCGTGGGTCATACGGGGAATAGAGCATCACACAGCAGAGATGCACAGAGGTGAGATTGCAACAGCAGAGAAAGGACAAGTCATTCGCAGGAAGGTAAGAAAGAAAAATCCAGAAATGGGAGACCAAGGGAAGAGAGGACAAACAAGCTAGCAGGTGTAATGTTCGTGGGAACACAGGAGGACTGAGTGATACCACTGTCCAACAGGACCGACAAGGGGACATGCAGGCTGCCCAGGGTGCCTCGGAAACCCAGCTCTCAGCACACTGTCGGACGGAGTCCTTCACCTCCAGTGTCGTCAACTTCAGCCTCTGGGGACGAAGCCGTTAGCACTGACTGGCATGTCTGGGAAACGCCAGACTACACAGCATAGCTGCGGGCCAGGCGGCCAAAGGGCCAGGCTGCACAGCCTGCGTTGCCTCCGTGCACAATTTAAAGAGCCTCATGAGGGTGCTGTGGAACCTCCAGCGAGCCGGCAGCAAAGCATGAAAATCCTCAGGTGGGCCTGAGTGACTTGTTCCTTCAGCCGTTCGGTACACAGGCTGTGGCCGTGTGCAGTGAGTGGGGCCAGGCCAAGCACTGACCCACACGGTCCCCGCAGCGCACTGTGAGCAGGTCAGCAGGCACAGCTACAGGAGGAGAAGCAACGTGGGGAGGGTGGGATCCAGGCTGGGTGCCGGGGCAGAGGTTTCCAAGGGACCCATGCAGAAACTGAGGCCACGGACAGACATGGAAGCAGCTCTGGCAGTCTCGGGTCACACCCTTCCCAAAAAGTGGAACTTAATTCCAGAACAGATCGAGAGAGATCATGTGACTGACTGGAGAGCCAGGAAAAGCCAGCGTTTGATCGAGCAGAAGGATGCAGATGGGAGTGAGAGCGGACAGAGAAAGAGGCAGAGCCTGGGGGCCTGCGTGAACACCTATTGCGTCTAGGGTGCTGATGATGGGGGCGTGGGGGGCAAGTTGGACTGGAGCTGCTGGAAAGCCACGGGTGTCATTTCCTGAGCTGGAGGGTGTGTGGGGGTGGCTGGAGTGACAGGTGTAAGAGGGTGACTCAAGAATTTCATCTGGAGCCTAAGAGGAGATGCCACTGAGGGATCCAAATGGAGACATGAACTCAGATGCCGGATTTATGGTTCCGGGGCTGGGAGCAAGAGAGGCCAGGCTGGAGGCACAAATTCAGGAATCAACAGTGTATAAATAGCATCTGAAGGTGCCAGATTAAATGACATGGCCTAGGGAGAGAGAATCCGGAACCTGGTGGGATCCAGGCCCTGGCTCTGGGGTCCTGGGACACTGAGAGGCCAGAGCAGGGAGCCAGGCATTGCAGAAGCCACGAGAGCAGAGTGGATGACAAAGGAGGAACCGTGGAGCACGCTCCACACACTGTGAGGGCCTCAGTGCCTACTGGTTGGAGGCTGGGCACGGCTCTGGCAGTGGGGGAGGCAGAGGGATGGCACGGGCAAGGGGCATTGGAGGTGGCAGGGAAGCAGGCACTGAGTGACGGCCGCAAGGCCCCCTGGGAGAGGCCCCATGCCCCAGGCTGTTGTTCAGGGTCTCCCATGGGCCCTCTCTCTTTCCCATGCAGGCTCACCCGAGCCCAGCAGAGCCCAACTCCTGTCTGTTGTGCCCACTTGCTCCAGAGGCCGGCCAGAGCCACGTGCGGCCAGGACGAAGAGCAGCCCCAGAGCTCCACATCTGAGCCCTCAGGGTCTTACTCTGTCCCTAGGGAAACCTCTCCATCGTAGCTATGAGCCGTCAGGGGCTCAGATGAAGGTCACAGCCATTTATCTGTTACACGACTGCAGATGAAGGACAGGGCCATCCTACCTTGGGGTGACGGGCAGAGGACAGCATGCCCTGTCCAGGTCTGGAGCCACTGGCCCAGGGAGCAGGGGAGGGGAGGGCTCGGGGGATACTTAGCACCAGGTGTGCACATACAATAGTGGCAGCAGCTGGCAAGGGTAGGCCTGGGGTGATGGGAGCTATTACCACTGAGATGCAACCTCCAAGAAGAACAAATCCAACCAGTGCTAGCTACCGTCTGCAGGAACTGGTAGCTAAGACTTGTTTTATACGGACTGATTGATTTGAAAGGCAGAGTTACACATGGCAGAGGAGAGACAGCCTCCTTCACCCAGGCTTCGCTCCCCAGGTAGCCCCAAGAGCCAGGCCAAAGCCCTGGGGGCCTGGAACTCCACCTGGGGTCTCCCGTGTGGGTGGCAGGGGCCAAGCACCTGGGTCATCCTCTGCCCCGCACTCAGCGCATTAACAGGGAGCCGTGTACCAGAAGCGAAGCAGGCAGGACTTGCCTGGGTACCCAGATGGGGTACCAGTGCTGACTTCACCCACTTCACGCCCAGAGAACTTGGATTTCCAGAAACAGCTGGCAGTCATGCTAACAGGCGAATGTTGAATTGGACAACAGTAGGCAAGAGTCAGTTCAAATTTCATAATTTGAAAGCCCCGTGCCATAACAACACTTGGCAGATTCCATGATTTTTCTTAGATCCAGGGGAATTCCTATCCAGGTGGAATGTTCTTGCTTCCAGAAGGTTCTCAGGGAATAAATAACAATGGTGGGGATTTCCAGAAGGGTAAAGAAAGCAGAAATCCTTTTGGGACATGGGGGGCCGTGCATGGCTCCGGCCTGGTGCTAGGACACCTTCATCAGGAGAGTGACATCCCCCCGACCGCCCCGCCGCCATGCGGGCCTGCCTAAGCACATTTCATGACGTCAGTGACATGCTAAGGATTTGTCACTGTGGTCACAACATGGACAAACTTGGTAACTGGCTGGGAACTTGGTACAGGGCTGCACAGGCACCAGGTCAAAGGTCAAGGTGCCAGGAAAGCACCTGCAGGGTCATCCCACCCCAGAAGCCACCGCCAGGCCCGCCTCTTTCTTTGAGCAGGTGTACCTGCTGTTTCAGCTCCTGCTCAGAAGCCCTCACCCCTACAGCCCACACAGGACGCCTGCCTGGTGTGTGTGTCTTCTCCGGACGCGGGTCTCGCTGGCCACGGTCAGCTTTTTCAAAAGACCCTCACGGCCTCAAGGAGCCTCCCTGAGAGTACCTCAGTTTACCATGGCATACACACTCCCGCTCTCACGCTGTGATCAGCCAAGTAAAGGTCATTTCTGCAGTCTCTCTCTCTCTCTCTCTTTTCATTTGCCTGGGAGGGGGAGCACATCTGACCCCGAGCAAAGGGCATGCATGCTGATGGGCAGGGGATGGCATAAGGGTGTAAAGCACCCGTGCCTTGGAGCTGGGATGCCACCACCTGGGCCCTGGAGAAGCTGGCCAGCCCGGCCCCAGGTCAGCATCTGGGGCTCGCTTCCAGGCACCCTGGGAGGAGTGGGGCCTGAAGACACTTCCTGGGGCGGAGGGACTGCTCTGACCGGCACCGTAAATGCACCATGGGGGGAGATGAAGAATTCCAACCCGACAGATGAGGCTTGCCTTAAAAGGTAAGCTGATTCCTGTACAAGGAATTTAGAAACTTGCTATGGGCTTTTATTTTTTTTTTCCCATGATAGGAATTTCCTGCAAACTTCCGTGATCGCACGTGGACATAAAAATCCAGCTGACGTTATCAGCGTCCACAGGAAGGCAGTGTCTGCCCCGCTGGCGCTTGGACACCCGCCACACAACTTTAGATGTGCCTTCTGAAAAGATGAACTGCCCGCAGGGGGCGTGGACAGAGGGCGAGCAGCGGAGAGCAGCATGGGCACAGCCAGACCCCTCACGGCTGGGAACTGCACGGCTCCGTGCTGGAGGCCTGCCGTGGGGGGCCCTGGGCCCTCGCAGCCCCCCTCTGCTGCCAGGCACCCCGCGGCCCAGGGGCCTCATTTCTGGCCTGTCTGCGCTCCACTCCCACATACTTTTGTTTCCCTATTTTGGGGATCGCTTCGCCAAATAAAAGCCAAGCGGGCGCTCCAGCTTTTCGGCAATGGCTTGGGCTGCGCGTGGGTGCCTCACGCGGCAGAACCTTGGGGTCTGGGATCCGCACTGCTCCAACCACATGGCCACGGGCCTTCCTGGGGCTCCAGCAGCATGAACATGTGTACACACATAAAGAAATCACAACATGGATACAGTCCCCGTGCTTCAAACTCGTCTTACCTGGAGCCAGTGCTGTGGCATAGCACACCAAGCCTTTGCCTGAGGTGCCAGGATCCCATCTGGCCACTGGTTCAAATCCCAGCTGCTCCATTTCTGATCTAGATCCCTGCCTGTGGCCTAGGAAAACAGCAGAGGATGGCCCGAAGGTCTTGGGAGCCTGCACCCATGGGGGAGATCACTATTGGCATGTTCTTTTCCTGGGTCTCTACTCCATATGCGAAATCAAGTCCAGGCTTGGAACAAGTCCCTGGCAGTCTAGGACTGGCTCCTTCTCAGCCCCAGCCATACAGCGGCCCTGAGCAAGTCCCCCTGAGGCACAGCGAGGTGGGGTCCCCCAGCACCGCAGGGCAGGCTTCGGCCCTCTGGCAGGTGGAGGCCCACCCGTGCAGGGTGGCAGTCATTGCAAGTGCGCGTGTCTGTCACTGGGTAACAGCCAGGACTTCATTTCGAGCAGGCCGTGGGTGACAATCAGAACGTCACACCTGGCGTGGCCGTGTCTGGGATCAGGTGACAATGAGGACGGCGCCCGGAGCTCCCTGCTGCGTGCCACCCTGGCGCCTGCCCACGGCCACGGGCACAGCGGCCTGGGCCATCAGGCTGCCGCTCCCAGCCGGGCGCCAAGTGCCAGCTGCTTCCGGGCCTACTGCCGCCACATGCTTTCTGACTGAAAATCATTTTTCAAGGCCTCTGCTCGTCTAAAGTTGAATTTTGCCGACGTAGAAATTGTATGAAATATGAAAGTAAAAAAGTAGGGTGCCCACGAGCCAAAGTCGCACAGACGAGATCAAATGTGTGACCAGGAAGACCCTGGAGGCAACAGTCAAACTTCAGCAATGGGGAACGCGGACAGGAGCGCGTGGACTGGGGGATTCCGACGTGCCTTCCGCCGCAGTCTTTGAGGAAAACAAAGATCCCTCACGACCCTGCGGCCTGTTCTCACTCGGAGGCGCCGCTCTCAAGTCGCCTAGGTGCGCTGAGGTAATCACAGGAAGGAATTAGCCCTGGCCGGACACCTCCAGCCCTGGCGTCCGCACCTGGCCCCACTCCAGGGGCAGGAGGGCTACAGCCCCGCAGGCCTCGGCGTCACTAGGGGCCTCGTCCGGGCGTGAGGGGCGATCTCCGCCCGCCGCCATGGACCGCCGCCCTGGAGCAGCGCCCAGCTCCCGCAGGCCCCGCCCCCGCTGCGGGCGCCATTCAGCCGGGCCCCGCCCCCTGCCGCGGCCCCGCCCCCTGCCCTGGCGGCCGCCATTCCAGCCGGCCGCGGCCCCGCCCCCCGTCCTAGCGGTCGCTGCAGGCGCCCATTCCAGCCGGCCGTGGCCCCGCCCCCCGCCCTGGCGGTCGCTGCAGGCGCCCATTCCAGCCGGCCGCCGGCCGTGGCCCCGCCCCCCGGTGGCCACGCCCACCGCCGAGCCCCGCCCCGCCCCGCCCTCCCTCAGTGCGCGCTGGGCTCGGCAGCCGACGGGACGCGGCGGCGGCGGCGCTGCTCTCCTTTTGTGTTCGCACTCGGCGGCGGCCTGTCGGTGTTCCCGGCGCGTGCTTGGGCCCGTTAGCAGTGCGCTGTCCGTGAGGGGCCATGGCGGCGGCAGGGGCGAGCGCGGGCGTGGAGGCGGGCTTCTCCAGCGAGGAGCTGCTGTCGCTCCGCTTCCCGCTGCACCGCGCCTGCCGCGACGGGGACCTGGCCGCGCTCTGCTCGCTGCTGCAGCAGACGCCCTGCGCCCACCTGGCCGCCGAGGACTCCTTCTACGGCTGGACGCCCGTGCACTGGGCCGCGCACTTCGGCAAGGTGGGCGCGGGCGCTTTAAGGCGCCATGTTCCGCGGCCTTCCTGCGGGGCAGCGGCGGGGGCGCGGGGCGTGCCGGGAGCGCGGGGCGGAAGTGGGCTCGCCGGCTCCCCGAGGGGCCCAGCGCGCATGTGCGGCGGCCTGGCGGCGTTGGGGGGGACGCGGAGCTGAGGGGACGCGGGGTACTGGAAGCCGCGCCGCGTGGCCCTCGGCCCCACGCCTCTCAGGGCTTGGGTGACGGCCCTGGGGAAGGTGCCAGGGCTCTAGGGAGGAGTCCGAAGGTGCGGGGCAGCCTTCAGGGCTGGCGGGCGTGCTGCTCCGCGATCTGCTGGGCACGCGTCGCCCAAGGACCCCCGACGTGTTCGGCTGCTGTGTGTCGCTTTACAGCGCAGAGTGCACGTGTCCGCGGGGGCTGTGGGCTGGGCGGCACCGGACACCAGGGACTCGCGTCCGATCCTGAGCCTCGCGTTCCTCCTTTCCAGTTGGGGTCTGATCGCCGTAGGAATACCCGACTTTTTTTTCCATTTTTTTTTTTTTTTTAGATTGATTTTTGTTGCACAGAATTACGGAGAGGAGGAGAGGCAGGAAGATCTGCTGTACTCCCCAAGTGGCCGCAGCGGCCAGAGCTGAGCTGATACAGAGCTAGAAGCCTCTTCTGGGTCTCGTGCAGTGTCCCAACGCATTGGGCCTCGACTGCTTTCCCAGGCCACAAGCAGGGAGCTGAATGGGAAGTGGAGCTGCCGGGATTAGAACCGGCGCCCATATGGGACCCCGGGGCTTTCAAGGCGAGGACTTTAGCCGCTAGGCTACTCTGCCGGGCCCAACCCAGATAATTTTATCTTTGTAGCATTCATTATTCTAGTCCCAGGTTCCCACTTTGTGAGCAGGGCTGCTCTTTTTCAGCCTGTTAGACGCACGGGGTTGGGAAGGATGGCCTAGTTTGAGAGGACTGTGTCACATGCTGCTGGGTGATGAATGCCCACACGTCGCTGTGTTTTTGTCCCCTCTCGCTGTCTTCCAAGCTGGAGTGCCTGGTCCAGCTGGTGAGAGCTGGAGCCACGCTGAACGTGTGTACCACGCGCTTTGCCCAGACCCCGGCCCACAGCGCAGCCTTCGGGGGACACCCGCAGTGCCTGGTGTGGCTCATCCAAGCCGGAGCCAACGTTAACAAACCAGTAAGACTCTGTGTGTGTCTGTCTCTGATCCGAGCCGGAGCCAACGCTCACACACCAGTGAGGCTGTGTGTGCACCTGTCTGTGCCCGGGGCCCCTTTGGCAGCTGTGTGTGGATAATGACGGGCTTGGCGGCTTCCCTCAGCGCTCAGGAGCTCTGCCTGGCCGGAGGTGCTGTGGCTCCCTGCAGCACAAGGCCCCGCTGGGCAAGGCTTGCCCTTTGTAGAGCGTTTTCACCTGTCGGCTGGCTGACTCACTGGCCCCGGGTTACAGCCAGCGGCTGGCCCGGAGCCCAGGCTGCCACTCCCGGGTGAGCCAGCTGTTGCTTCAGATGCCCTGGGGGCTGCAGGACTCAGTACTGTGCAGGCTGTGCTGGCACCGCCTGGTGGCCAGCAGCCTTTTATCTTTGAAGATTTTTTTTTTTTCACTGGAAAGGCAGATTTACAGAGAAGGCTATTCAGTCCCTGGCTCACTCCCCAAATGGCTGAAACTGAGCCAACTGGAAACCAGGAGTTTCTTCAGGATCTCCCACATGGGTGCAGGGTCCCAAGGCCTTGGGCCGTCCTCTGCTGTTTTTCCAGTCCACAGCTGGGGAGCTGGATGGGCAGTGGAGCAGCTGGGACATGAACTGGTGCCCGTACAGGATCCTTGCTTCCAGCGGGAAAATTAGCCAGCTGAATTGTGCGTTTCAAAGCCCTGGGTGGGAATTGGTCAGTGGGGGCCATGGATTCTCCACCTGTGGTTCCCTCTGCGCAGGGCTGGGCTGGCCAGGCCAGGAGCTTCCTCTGGGTCTCCCACATGGGGCCAGGGGCTCACAGCTGTGGTTGGTGCTAACAGCGCTGTCCCGCTCCATCTGCACACTGACGCCTTCCCTCCATGGCTGGGCTCACCAGCAGTGGGCTCTAGCACCCCATCTTTGGTCTGTAGCAGTTTCTGTCTTCGGGGCGAAGGGCTGCCAGTGTTGGGCCCGGCTTCCCACACAGTGCTTGGCTGGAGTGGAGTTGTCCGCAGGCCGCATGGGAGTCCCAGGAAGCCATCTAGCTGCACGGCTGCCTTCAGCTGCATAGAGGTGTGGGCCCTGCGGGCACCCTGCCCCTTCCCGCCCCCTGCCCGCCCGTTATTGCTCTGGCTGAGCACCTGCCCAGGCTGTGGGCCCTGCGGGCGCCCTGCCCCTCCCCGCCCCCTGCCCGCCCGTTATTGCTCTGGCTGAGCACCTGCCCGGGCTGTGGGCCCTGCGGGCGCCCTGCCCCTCCCCGCCCCCTGCCCACCCGTGCGCGCTGTCTGAGCCGCTGCCTTGCCCTTTTTTAACTGTGACATATTTGTGCCGGGACCCAACTCCAGAGCCCTATCCGTGGCAGCGGAGGGTTGGTGTTCTTGCCATGGGGGTTTCGAGGTGGCCTCAGACCCCATTGGGCAGCACCTGCTACCCTTGGCTCCCCGTTTCAGCTGGGTGCCGTGCTGCTCACCACCTTGCTGCCACACTGTTGGTGCCCCGTGGGTCTGAGTGGTGCGGTTGTCTTTCTCTTGCAGGACTGTGAAGGTGAGACTCCCATTCACAAGGCAGCCCGCTCCGGCAGCCTGGACTGCCTCAGCGCCCTGGCAGCCAACGGGGCGCGCATCGAGTGAGTGTCTGCTTGTACCCCTCCCCGCAGCTGGGGCGGGCGCGGGTGTCGTGTGCACGGGCAGACTTCTGGAGCCCTTCCACCAGGTCAGCCAGGCTCTAGGAGCCGTTACCCACATGGCCCTGGGGCGCGGTGCCACCCCGGCCGGGTCTTTAGATCTTCCGTGCCGGCTCTAGTTGTGAGGCTGGGGCTGGGGTTTAGAAGATTGCCCAGGCCTATCGGGCACACGTTGGCAGGTACCAGAACTCGGGGACGTGAGGCGCCCGGGGCTGTGGTCGGCAGCTCCCTGGGAGATGGCACGGTTGCTCAGGGCCCCCAGCGGTGGCACTGTTTAAGATGCCCCTGCTTCATGCAGTCCGCCTCAGCCAGCTTCCTCGGGTCGGACACAGCTCCCCGTGGAGATGAGTTAGCTTAGAAATGTGCTCTTGTATGAAGAATCACTAGCTAGGCGTAACGTGTGTGTTTATTTTATTTTAGGTGTTAAATTCCCTTGTATTAACGTCCTGTTAAAGGTTACATGGTGAAATGTCCCCTCTGCCGTTCGCAGCATAGCCCATGGATGCGGGGCTCGCCCCTAAGTGTTGAGCGTAAGCTGCGGAGCCGCAGCAGCCAGCATCGCTGCTTGCTCAGCCTTTGGGTTTTACATTAAGTGTTACAGATAAGTCCTAAACATGAACGGGGAATCATGGTGTCCTAATTGGGGGTGTGAGAATCAGGGGCCTGGGAGAAAGAAATCCCCCCAACTGAGTTTAACCCTTTGGTTTCACTGCTAGACAGCAGGACGGCAAAAGCTGGCCTCGGAGCCAGCTCGCTGGGCTCGGCCGTGTTAACTCTTCCCTTGCAGGGACCCCGGGACTGCGTCTGTAGTTATAACTGAAGGTAACGTAAAACCAGGTCGGATGGGTACTGGCTGCGAGCGGTTCAAGCTGGAGACGACGGGCAGTGCGGTGCCTTGGAAAGCACAGTTAGAGCCGCTGGGGCTTCCTTGATTCCAGCTGTGTTGATTCAACTAAAACAAAAGTCCTTAAATGAACAGAAGGTTTGATTTAAGAATGCAAAGTTGTATGTGAAATAACTGGCTAAATTGCCTGTCATTTTTTGAGGTGACGTTAAGATAACAGCTAGGATTCCAAAGCAGTAGTTGACCCGGGAGAGTCTGTTAATAAAAGGCTGTGAGTTCTGACCGTTCGAAGGCGCAGTTTGAACTTGGTGCCATTACAGCACTATGGCTGTGCACTGCATACCTGTTCTGGGTTTTCTAAGCAGGTGTCTTTGCAATCTGTGTCCTCGGTCCCAGGCCCCTGGGCAGGCAAGCCGAGCCCTGAGCGAGGCCGCTGTCCCTCCCGGGAACAGAGCAGCCCTTGGGACCCGCACTGCGCTCGCTTGTGTCCCTGCTGTGTTTGTTTTTGTTTTTTAAGAACTGGGCCTGAGCTCCGAATTAAAAGCAGTTCTTACAATAAGTGCTTAGCCCGGAGCTAGACCACCAGTAAACGTTATATAATGCTATCGTAAGTGTGGTGGTTTACATTAGCAGTGACCCTAGCTTTCTGTCCCTTGCTCACGTGCGTGGTCTGCAGCAGGTGACGGTCCGGTCCCGACGGCGCAGCGCCACCTGTTGTCCCAGCAGATGACAGGCCTGTTCCATTGGAACACCCAGAGGGACGGAATGAGCTTTCTTACTTGAGGTTGCTTTTTTCCCATTCAAAATGGGACCAGATTTATAAATGTGTTATGTTACATACCGTACTATCTAGAAGACAGTGTAGATATTTTTTCCTTTTCCTGTGAGATGAAAGCTTCCTCATTATCAGTGCTTTCAGATGAATAACTTTGCTTTTCATTCCTGCTTTGCCTTTCGTGTGCCTGCTACGTGAAGTGGCCGCAGTCTGAAACTGTGCTTTCTTGGTCATCAGGTAGCTAATGGGGGCGAGAGTACTGAGTGGCGGGGCTAGAGGGGGCCGTCACGCGGCTCTCTTGGGAACGTAGGCACGTCTGTGTGCCGTAGCGCCCTAGTAATTGCCTAGCACCGCACGTGAGTATGCCAACAGACTTCCTTTCTCTTCTCTGTTTGAATCTTGGGCTTTGGTGCCAAGTTTTCTTTTCCATGTGAGACTGCGTACATGGCGGTCGTTACTTGCTGCGGTTGGAAGAATTAAACTTGGCAGGACTCGGCCTCGCCTCTTGGCAGAGCTCTGTGCTACGTCCACGTTGGAGGAAGCACGCTGGGGCGCGGCAGGACTGCACAGCCCCGCGCTCCTTGGCTGCGGCCGGTGTGGGGTGCCACTTGGCTCCGGGGGCCCGAGGTGTGGCCTGCAGCGAGCCTCGGCAGGCTTTGGGGGACCCATTCAGTGCTCCGTGTTAGAGCAGGTCGTGAGCCCAGGATTGCTCTGGGCCTCCTAGGCCCTGGCAGCCAGATGCCAGCATGGCTGGGCTTAGAGCGGGGCCAGAATCCCCTGAGTCTCGGGTTGGTGGGGCGCTGTTGCCCCCGCGCAGGCGCAGGAGTTGGGCAGCGAGGACTCATGGGTTTCCTCACAGGCTGTGGCCCCGTGGCACCTGGACCCCAAAGGGGTGTGGCTTAATTCAGTCGTATTAATCCCAAGGAAAACCTAGCAGTGGTTCCTGAGTGGTGGAGGGCCTACAGGCCCCAGACCAGCGGGTTCAAGGACGCCCTCGGGAACTCCCCTCCTCCCACTTGGCCACGGTAGCACTCGCGTGCCTTGGGAGTCAGTTGCTGGCATGGAGTTGGCATAGCGTGCAGGCTTCCTGGTGGTGGGCACGTGCCTGTCCTCTGTGAGCAGAACTCACTAGGTGGGCATGGGGCAGAGCTCGTTTCCGAGTCCACTCTGGGCTGAATGTACCCCAGGTTTCATTTTCGGAAACCCATGGCTTCTTGGGATTGGCTGGCTCCTCAGCTGGTCAGCATAGCCCCGTTGTGAGAGGGTCCGCGGCTCCGGGTGGGCCTTCCCTGGCGGCGGCATCACCCTCCCGTCCGGCAGCTGTCCCCTCGCGGCAGCCTTGCCTGCGTTGCGTTTGGATTTTACTGTGTGAGGATTCCAGGTTCAGCGACGAGCTGAACCGCCCCTGGTAATGTTGGAATTGAAATGAAAACTTGGCACCAAACCCTTCCAGGGAGAAACTTCAGACTGCAGTTCCTTGCTTCCGTTCCCTGAAACTCTTGATGTAATTATGTAACTGTAAGAGTTTGAATACCAAAGGGTTAAAAATACATCTGTGGGGGGTTTTGTGTGTTTTTGAAGACATTTCAGATGTTTGCTGCTGTTCTGTCTGTACAAATGGACATTTGGTGATGTGTTTTATCTTTTTTTCCTTTTTTTTTTTTTTAATGATCCCATGTATTTGCTTATTCCCATCTAGGACTAGTTACTAATGTATTTGAGATACAGCTTACCAAATTTTAAAGTAACCAGAATCGTGAGTTCTTGGTTTTTAGTCCATACTGTCACACCTTTGTTGAAATACTGACCTATTCAAATTGGCTCCATGCTGGGAGGTTGCCGGAGGTGACTGGGAGGCAGAGCTGGCGGGCAGGCCGCGGTCAGCCGTGCTGCTCTGCCCTGTGTGGACACGTGCTTTGAATCCAGATGTTGCCTGCGAGTATGTGACCCCTTACGCTGCTGAAGTTCCCTGTGTATGAACCATTGCCCGTTTTCAGTCGCCAGGAGATTCTGAACCTATCAAAACAACACATGTCGATGTCTTACAGCTACGTAATTCGAATTGACTTGATTTTTTCAAGTCGCCCCAGAAAGGGGGAGCATTCCATATACAAGCCGCTGCAGCTGCCACAGGTGCGTCCCCGCCTTACGGCTGTGGCACCGCTGCTCAGCGCCGCTTCCCCTCCGCACACCAGGGACACTGAGGAGGTATTTGTTGCGGTGATTGGTTTTAATGCTAATCTAGGAATTCAGATATAGCTTCTTTAGATTTGCATGCTTTGCTTACCCTAATTTATTATATCTACCTTTTTATTTGTAAACTAACAATAGCTAAGTTGAGATCAGAATTTTAACAGAAATAGTTATATAAAAATTGTGGTTATCTTTTTATTGTCACATGGCATTAGCAAAAACATGACATCACAGAGGTGATGTGACAGCTTGAATTTTTTTAATGCATTTCGGGTATTTCCTGCTTTGTGGTTTTTCGAAATTTAAAAAAAGAAGAACAACAAACCACCACCAGCAAAGCTCATCATCTGAAGCCGCTTCTCCGGTGTCCCGGCACTGTAAGCGGAACGCCGTGAGGGCAGGGCTGTCCCCAGGCTCCCGGTGTCCCGGCACTGTAAGCGGAACGCCGTGAGGGCAGGGCTGTCCCCAGGCTCCCGGTGTCCCGGCACTGTAAGCGGAACGCCGTGAGGGCAGGGCTGTCCCCAGGCTCCCGGGAGGAAGCCTCAGGTGTGGCAGCGGTCGCCATTCTGCTCGGAATATTCTTCCAGAAAACACAGCATTTGTGTTTTCACCCTGAGTCAAGTTGCTGCCACTCACTCCCCAGGCCAACGGACTGACGCTGAAGGCTGGTCGGGGTTTTACAGCTTGACAGGTGGTTTCGGGTCTGAGTGGCTCCCGGGGCCTGTGAAGGCTGGTCAGCCTGCACGTGTTGGCGACACCCTGGTGCTCTCGGCTTAGCTCCTAACAGTCTCTTCCACCCGGTTCCAGTCACTGTCTCAAGCCAGACGGGAGTGGCCAGCGTTCGTTGTGTCATCTAGTGAACGGCTGGTGGCTGACCCATCTACTGTTCCCAGATTCTGGGGGGGGGAACGGCGCAAAACCTGTACCTCTGTCCCCTGTGCCCTGCTCCCACTGACTAGGAGAATAAAATAGGGTCACTTTATTTTGCTTTTTGTTTTGTTACTTGAAAGTATTATAGAAAGAGAAGGAGAGGCCTCAGCGGGCGAAACTGGGCTGGTTGGAAGCCAGGAGCTTCTTCAGGTCTTCAGTGCGCATGGGTGCAAGGGACCCAAAGACTTGGGCCATCCTCTGCTGCTTTCCTAGGCCGTTAGCAGGGAGCTGGGCAGGAAGGGGGAGCAGCCGGGACATGAACTGGCACCCATGTGGGAAGCTGACACCAATGGTGGAGCATTAGCCTGCTGTGCCACTGTGCTGGCCTCTGTAAGCTCATCTTTTGGTTACATTTCCCACTCATCCTTTGAAGCACCGTTGTACAGTTAACTAAATTTGTTGTTGTTGTTTTAAAGTGGTTTTTTTGTTGTTGTTTTTTGGGTTTTGTTTTGTTTTGTTTTGTTTTTGGAAAGGCAGATATACAGAGATGAGGAGAGACAGAGAGGAAGATCTTCCATCTGATGATTCACTCCCCAAGTGACCGCAACAGCTGGTGCTGCACTGATGTGAAGCCAGGAGCCAGGAACTTCCTTCAGGTTTCCCTCTCAGGTGCAGAGTCCCAAGGCTTTGGACCGTCTTCGACTGCTTTCCCAGGCCACAAGCACGGAGCTAGATAGGAAGTGGAGCTTCTGGGATTAGAACAGGTGCCCATATGGGATCCTGGCGCCTTCAAGGCGAGGACTTTAATGGTGGGTCCAATAAACTAAATGTTACAAAGAACCCAAAACAGCTACCTTTGAAACCTGCTCAATTTGAAATTGAGTTTTTGAAAATATTTTTTATTAAAATTCAGTTACAGGAGAGGGAGGGAGAGACGCACAGATCTTCCATCCGCTGGTTCATTCCCCAGTGGCCACAGCAGCCAGAGCTGAGCTGATCTGCAGCCGGGACCCAGGAGCTTCCTCTGACTTGCCCCGTGAGTGGATAGGCCCATGGATTTGGGCGTCGTCCTCTGCTTTCCCAGGCCATCAGCAGGGAGCTGGATGAGGACTGGAGCAGCTGGGACCCCAGCCGGCAGCCGTATGGGATGTGGATAGGCCTGCTGTACCACATACAGGGCCCGGACAGGGAAATGTAAGCTTGGGACACCACCTGCAGACAGTTTGCTAACCAGGATGTGGGACGGCTTGTGACCTTGGTCACCCGGGTCACAGGGGAAGTGCAAGTGGCAGCCCTGAGACATAGGCTTGTGGTGTCACTGCCTGCAGTCTGGGGCTGGCCCCTGGGCACTGGGGTGTGTGACAAAGCACCCTCCTGAGGCTCATTTACGCATGGCTTTTTTTTTTTAAGATTCATTCTAATTGGAAAGGTGGATTTACAAAAAGAAAGGTGGAACTCCCATCTGGAGCTGCAAGCTGGGAGCTTCTTCCTGGTCTCCTGCTTGGGTGCAGAGGCCCAAAGACATGGACCGTTCCCCACTGCTTGCCCAGGGTAGGGAGCTGGATGGGGCCTGGAGCAGTCAGGACACAAACCAGCAATCCGAAGGGCTGCCAGCACTCTGAGCAGACACACCGGCCCCGTCATGACTTTTCGCATCCTGTGGCAGGGGAGACTTGGTGCCAGCACACAGCGTGGGCCTGCCCCTCAGCTGGGAATGGGCTGTACAACATCAGGGTACTTAATGTCCCAGAAGATTCCATAAAGTCCAGGTTTCGTGTCCAGAGGGAGTTTGGGGTTTTATTGTTTGAGAGAGCCCCTTTCTTGGTTCACTCCCCAGTGTCCCTACTGCCAGGACAAGGTGAAGGCTGGAACCTGGAGGCGACACACTGGGCCATGTGGAAGGCAGGAGGGTGGAGTGGGGTGCGGTGGCAGCACTGGCACGTGGCCCTGACAGCCCAGCCGAGGGCTGAGGAGGGAAGGCCTGTCATGCCCACTTTCCCGGTGACATGGCTGCACGCTGTTAGACACCCAGGTGGACGGTGGGTGGGGAGCAACGGCAGGCATTCCCAGCAGAGTCCTCCGTCCCTGGTGAGGGCAGTGCTGGACGAGAGGCAGAGGCACTGTTGCTGCCCAGGTGTCACCATGGGGAGACCCTGGTATGTGTTCTAGAATATCCTCTTCTCCCTGGCCTGCCTGCTGCACACAGGTTGTCCTCTAAGGTGTGATCAAGAGGGCTGGTGGTGCCTGGACAGTGTGGGGCCAGCGTCAGTTCTTGGGGAGCTGGCAGCTGCTTTCCGGTCCCTGCAGCTATTCACTGCTCACTGTGTGTCCAGGAGCTGCACTGGGCAGCAGCTTCAAGTCCAGGCTTCCCTGTGGGACTGGGTCCTTTCTGGAGTTGGTCGGTCCACATCTTTTCCAGTCCATCAGGCCGCGGGCCCTTCTGTTCCCCGTTCTTCACAGGGAGGACCATGGTGGGCTGTTCCCAGGAGCCCGGGGCAACAGCCGCGGGCCCTGAGCTAGTCACTTCCCGGCTGTGGACTGCTGCCTTGACACCTCCAGCCTGCAGCTGGCCCCGCACGCGGCGGCCCTACTTCTCACACAGCACCCGGAGTGGTGCTCCCAAGGTCAGCTGGCTCTTGTGCTGTGTTGGGGTCCCTGGCTTAGGTCCTGCCCCTCTTGCTGCTTGAACCTGACCGGCCGGGAGCGGAGGGCGAGTGCAGAGGAGGTGCAGCAGACCTGGTGGGCACCCGCTTTGAGCTACTGAGGCTGGTGGCTGGGCTGGCCTTCCACTTACAGTGCCACAGGTCGCCGATAATGCTGGCTGGTAGGCGGGTAACCCGCCGCTTCCAGATCAGGAAGCCAGTTGTCGAAAAATGCCATGGACAATGTCAGTACTTGTTTGTTATGGTTTACTTAAGCTAAGAGGACGGGTTGTTGAGTGCAGGTAATGAAGAGTCTAGAAGCAGGTGACGTCTGAAGTTACTGTAAATTGAGATTCTTCAGACTGACATGTTACCATGAGATGTTAAATAGGAAGATGGTGTTTTTTTTAAAGTTTAGTATATTGATTTTTTAATTACCTCCCAAATCCTGCTGAGAAATCCAGTGTGTTTGAGTTAGTAACAGCCAGGCTGGCCCCTTCCTTACTGCGGACGGGCTGTGGATGTGTATGGAATGGCTCAGATGTCAGATAGTCAGCTGGGCAGGGCAGGCCGCCCGCCTGCCACCCACGGGGCCTGACCCCCGCCTTCTGTGTCGCGCAGCCTGAGAAACGCCAGCGGTCTGACGGCAGCCGAGATTGCCCACACCCAGGGCTTCCAGGAGTGCACCCAGTTCCTTCTGAGCCTCCAGAACCAGCCCCTGAGCGGCTTCTGCCCTGGTAGCCCCTTCCACGGGGGACCCCAGGACCTGTTCCCCAACCTCGTCGGGGCAGGAGCACATCGAAAGAGATGCTTAGAAGATGCGGAGCCCTCAGGAGCCAAGAAGGCCAGGACAGAAGGTGAGTGCACGCGGGTGGGCCTCCAGGCTGGTCCTGCCCTGTGGAGCGCTCCTTGCTGCCAGGGGAGACTGAGTGGGCCAGGGGCAGTGTGGACGGCTCCGTGTGGCTGTGTATAGTCATGTTTATGTGCCATGAATGCAAGGGGAGACTGAGTGGGCCAGGGGCAGTGTGGACGGCTCCGTGTGGCTGTGTATAGTCATGTTTATGTGCCATGAATGCAAGGGGCTTTTGCTTGTATTTGGTTGAAATCATCTTTAATGTGAATGCTCCTGGCAGTAAGGCTTTTGCACGTGAGACATTCCTGTGTTATCCGTGAGCTCGGCCAGCCTCCGGATGGTGGGGTGCGTCTGTAGTGAGCTCTGGTGCGCTCCGGGTGGCTCTGCAGGCAGTGAGTCAGCGCTGGGGGAGCTGTCCGAGGGGCGGCAGCTGCTGCACAGGTCTGCCCATTGCCCGGCTGCAGGGGCCTGACGCCCACCACCATACCTGTGCCATTTCGTGTGCAGCGCCTCACGAGCCTGATGGTTTCCAGACAGACACCCGAAGGTGGGGGGGTCACGCGTGTCCTCACTGAGAGACAAGGTGGCCGATGCCTTTGCTCTCTGGCCACTAGGAGCGTGTCTGAGGAGTTGGGACGGTCGGGGGTGCTGACAGCTGTCCCTGGGCCGCCTCATGGCAAGGGCTCGGCGACCGCCAGAGGGCTCAGTGGGCCAAGTGCCAGGCACCCGGAAAGAGGAGGCTCCATGGTAGAAGTTGAGTTACAAAGTGCTGTTTCCAGTGGGGAGTTCCTGTCTCTAAGAGCCAGACCCCCAGGCCCGTAAAGTGCTCGCTAATGAACTTGGTCAGAGGGGCACGCTGCTCCCCCCACGTGGTTCCTGTTGGGGAGTTCTCCTGGGAAGCCACGGACGTAAAGGGCTGTGGACTCCTGACGTGGGGCTCTCTGTGCCGGATGAACACAGACCCTGCAGGAGTGAGTGGATGTGGCGGCTGCTCACGGGGCTGTGTGTGCCTGCAGCTGTAGAGGGCCGAGAGCCAGCGTGGCCCTGGGCTGTGGAGTAGTGTAAGGACTGGTGAGCCTCGAGCCCTTGGCGGGCCAGGCTGCGGCCCCAGCTGCACTCGCCACGTGAGCCTCCGGGGAGGGGCTGGCATTCCCTGCCGGCCTTCAGGGCAGAGAGCAGGCCCCAGGCGCAGGGAGATGCCAAGTGCTTCGTTCATTGTGGTGCTCCTTGGAGTTGCAGAAGTGCCAGGGGCCGCAGGCGCCAGCGCAGTGTCAGCGCTGCACCCAGGACATGGCCTGGTGTGACGCCAAGTCTCCCATGGGAAATCCGCCTCCCGGTCTTGCGCAGTTACGGGAATCTCCTGTGGCGGCACTCACCCAAAGCACCTTTAGGAGAAATCCCGGCCCTGGCCCCAGTGTTCCAGCACCTTCCCCTGCGGTGGAGGAAGCAGCGAGGCCTCTGTGGTAACGTGGCAAAGGCTTAGGGACTGAATGCTGGAGGTGGGGTATGTGTACCCCGTTTCCTTCAGGCAGCTGCTTCCTGTCCCCTGCAGTGAGCGCAGCTCCAGAACCTGTCCCCTGCCCCATCAGCTCAAGCTGCATGGCTGCAACCTAGGCCAGCCCCACGGAAGGTTGCTTAGAGCGGAACCATGTGTGACGGCTGCGAGGAGCCGAGGCCTCCAGTTCTCTGTAGTGTGGAGGGGCCCTGCCGTCTGCCAGGGACCTGCTGCACGGCACCACAGGAGCCAGAATGCACTGCCCTGACCCGGCCTCACCGGTGGGGGTGCCTGGCGGTTCTGGCATGTGAGACCACTTGCTTCCTGCTGGGTCCCTGGGGTGCAGCCTTGGGGGCCAGCAGGTGTGGGTATGGCCTCAGAAGATACTTGTCTGCCTTTCAAGTTGCAGTGAGTCGGGCTGTCTTGTGCCAGTGCTCTGGGCAGTTAGCTTTGCCGCCGTGCTCAGGTCCTGCATGTCCCCTGTAAGGTGGACTGGAACGCGCTGTGACAGCGGCAGCCCCTGGGTAAGACCCAGGTCATGAGGTCACCTTAGGTCGGGTCAGCTGAGTTGCCCAGGCACCAGCCCCCAGCCCGGCACTGCCTGGTCCTGGTCAGGGCAGAGGGCTTAGGGCAGGCTGGGCACGGGCAGCAGGAGCACACGGAGGAGCTGGCCATTGGAGTGACATTTTCAGAAATACTAGTGGTTTGTCCTTTTAGAGGAAATGCCTTCCCAGACTCAGGGTGGATGTGGACTGTTCTCCCACAGTGTCTGTGCTTTGTTCCGTGGCGTGGTGGCCCCTGGGCTGGGGATAACAGGCCACGGGTAGTGTGAGAGAAGTCCTGAGCCAGCACCCGGGGGCAGCTGGTAGCTGCAGTGTGCCTTCACACTGTAGTTGCAGCTCCTCGCGGGGACTCTGTGGGTGGCAAGGAAGCCGAGCCTGCAGGCAGGACACAGGTGTCGTGTCCCAGGCCAGATCTGTAGTGGTCAGTCGCCTGGCGTCTGAGCTGGCTGATGGGGATGGGATGCTACAGAAACAAGGTGGAGGGCTTGGGGAGACCTGGAGCCTCGGGGTAGCCTGGGGTTGTTGGTGTGCTCCATGTGACACACCACTCACCTGCCCCTCATGTGCAGTCATTGGGCCGGTGAGTGGGCGCTGTGGACAGGCGACCCCAACGGCCACTGCTGGGCCAACCAGGTCAAAGCCAGGAGCTACGTCTGGGTCTCCCAGGTGGGTGCAGGGACCGTTAGCCAGGGAGCTGGGTCAGAGATCAGAGAGCTCACAGACGGTGCCAGCTAGCCAGTGGTGGCTTTATTCACTACGCATAACGCTGCTCTGTTTTCTGCTGTCTCTTCCGAGGACTAGGGTTGTGAGGGACACTGGTGCCCTACCAGGATGCAGAGCTGGTGTGAGCTGCAGAGCCTGGCATGGTAGGGCTGCCTGCCAGCCCCAAGGGGCAGAGTCCACTCCCCCTGTTGGAGGGGAGCAGGCCCCACGCCTGCTGCCCTGTTCATATTCTAGCCACTCAAACTGGATTTCTCTAGTCACTTAGTGTCTTGGGAGAATAATCTGGAATGGGTACATACCCAGAAAGTAACTTGTTCTCTAGAATTAGAAGCGGTTAAAGCTGTGTAGTTCATTTCTCCATGTTATAAAATGTCTAAAGAAACACTCGGCTCTGAACGTTGCCGTTTGTTGCCCTGCTTCGCACAGAAATGCTTCTGGATGTTGAAGAACCAGAAGGGTGGGGCTGGTGCCATGGTGTGTAGTGGGTTAAGCTACCACCTGAGCTGTTGGCATCACTCATGGGTGCCAGTTCGCGTCCTGACTGCTCCACTTCGAGTCCGACTCCCTGCTAATGTGCTGTGGGAAAGCAGCAGAGGTCAGCCCAGGTGCTCGGGTCCCAACGCCCACGGGAAACCCAGAGGAAGCTCTTGGCGTCAGTCCTGGCCTTCGTTTGGGAAGTGAAGCAATGGCTAGAAAGGTCTGCATCTCAGTCTCTCGCTATGTAGCTGTGCTTTTCAGGTAAATAGAAGACAAGAATAATAAAAGCCATAGAAAATACCCAGAAATGGGTCCGCAAGGCGTGCCAGGAGTCTGTTCATTCACGTCTCGTGATGGGGACGAGGTAGCCCAGACCATGGAGGACTCGAGTCGGGGACTGTGACGGGAGCAAGCAGGTCACCCGCCGGGGCAGAGGCTGTGTGGCCGTGCCGGCACAGGGTGTCCCAGGGTCCCTGAGCCTGTAGCTTGGGCCCCGCCTATGGGGAGGCTGGCAGAGCATGGCAACGCCGGCGCTGTTGGCGTCATCGAAGGGCATCTCCAGTGTGTGGGAAACCACACATCAAGGTCATGTTGGTGCAATAACTTTTAAACGCACAGGTTGCTTTTTCATAACGAAGGTTGAGAAAAGATGAAGTGGTAGTAGGTAGCTGTGCAGAGTAGTGTCCAGGCTGCACTACCATTTTCCGGGTCCCAGTCTCCGCCTCATGCTCTGGGACATGGGCCGCATGGGGCTTCTAGAACAGGTGTTTAATAAGGTCTCATGACCCCCACTGCATGGGTGAGAGCGAGGAAGCTTCTCAGTGGGGCCCTGGACCTGTGTGTGCACCTGCTGTTGACACGCCCTCCCTCCTCTCTGCAGCCCCCAGCCTGGACTGCGCCATGCCGCTGGCGAACGGCGAAGCCGATGAGGACGCTGGCGGGATGCACGTGGACTCGGAGAGCGCCGCCCTGACAGGTGGGGGTGCAGAGGTTCCTGCCGGGGCCGAGCTGCGGGAGAGCGGCTCGGTGGCGCCCCAGGAGATGGAGATTTACACGGTGTCTGCCATGCAGACACCCTGCCGCTGCCGCAACCAGTACGCCTGTTACTTCTGACGGGCGGGGGCTCCTCCGGCCCGGGGAGGCTTTGCTCCCTGTGCCTTGGCGTTCACATGAGGTTTGCGTCTTGTTTTTTTTTTTTTTTTCCTGGCGTTAAACCTTGGGGTGAACACACGGTTCTTTGTGGTGTTTCCTAAACACTAACCATCAGTGCACATTGGGACCCCACGGGCGTGGCAGGACACGGGGTGCAGCCAGGTTTCCCGATTCTGAAAGGCGGAACTGAGCTGCTTGGCAGGTCCCTTCCCGCTCCTCCCTGGAGATGCCCTCAGCTGGCCTGCTGATGCCCGGGCTCTGGGTGCTGTAGGTGCCACCTAGGAAGGTTGGCCCTGATTCTTTGGGGTGGGTGCCAACACGGGTACGACCGAGTTCCCTGCCGCCTGCCAGACCATGAAGCCATCCCTCTGTCCCCTGCACGCGCTGGCTCCAGGCCCCGCTGCAGACTGGAGAAGCATAGGGTGGCCAGGTGCCACTCCCAGCTCGCCCAGCCCCCTGTGGATGCCTGCAGTGGCATCATGAGGAGGCCTGACTGGTCCCACTGTGTGCCAAGACTGAGCCTGGGCGGTCACATGCTGCCCCCAGGCCGTGTTGCTCAGTGGTGACCCCAGCTCATGCAGGTCCTAGTGGGTGGCGGGAGTGGGGCCAGTGCCTGGAGCCAGCTGAAGCCAGCCGCTGTAGGTGGGTGTCAGCAGTGCCGAATGGGTGCCTCCAGGGGCCTGGAAGCGTCCGTGCCTGGCGCGCCGGCTGTCTGCTGGCGAGGCCAGCCGCCTCGTGCCCTTGGCGTGCGTGGTTTCTGAGTCAGTCAGTAGCGCCTGCTTGCTGGACTTCGAAGACATGGCCAGCATTGTACACGACTCCACCAGCTGGGCCGCCCATCTTGGGGTCCGGGGTGCTTGAGCGTAACAGAGGACGCGCCTCCCTTCCCCGTCGGGCCGCACCGCCCCCGCCGTGAAGAACCAGCGGCACCCGCCGTGCCCACCCTCGTGGTTTCCCGTGGGGACTCGTGCTCTGCACTGTGTGGTGTTGAAGCCCACGAGTGGCCGCCGCCTGGTGCTCCTGCCAGCGCCTCCCACTCAGTGTTCGGGCAGCCGCCCTGACTGCAGCACGCCCACTGCTCCCATCTCGCGCGCATTTGCCGGTCTCCCGTGCACATTTGTGGTGGCTCCCCCTGGTTTGTGTGGAAGAAAACAATGGACTCTAATGTTGGCCGCAGTGAGGCCTTGGGTACCTTCCCGCCCCGTTTCTGAGTTGTGACAGGTGTATTTCTTAATGCAGATGGGAAAACCAGTAGCTCCATGTCGAGTGTGTTGGCTAATGGAGGTGTCATCAACGGACACTCAGACTTCACCTGCACAGCCCAGCTCGGTGGCCTGGAGAGCAGGAGTGACACGTGCCTGGCCCCAGGCCGGCCACTGCCCGGCAGGCAGGGCGCCCTGTGCACCGGCGGGACCGAGGAGCCAGAGAAGACGGCGGGCGCTGGAGGCCCTGAGCTCTGTGGGTCCCTGCACCTCAACGGCAGCCCCAGCAGCTGTGTGGCCAGTCGGCCGTCGTGGGCCGATGAGCTCGGGGAGAGCCTGCACTACGGACACTACCACGGCTTTGGGGACACAGCCGAGAGCCTGCCGGAGCTCAGCAGCCTGCTGGAGCACTCAAGCTCCGTGAAGGTGGAGCAGCGCTATGACAGTGCCATCCTGGGCACCATGCACCTCTACCACGGCTCCTAGGGGCTCAGTTGCTCCTGCGTCCTCTGCCTTCGCGGAGGTAGTAAATGCAGATTCCACAGGCCCGGCCTGTGCTGCACAGGCAGCCGTCTCGGTGGTTCCTGTGGGGCTGGTCATCTCTCCTCTTGCTGAAGTTGGCGGGTCCCGACAGAGGCCTGTGGAGGCAGAGCAGCAGGTCCCCTATGCAAGTGCAACTCGCCATCAATTCGCTGCCGCCCCTGTGCCCGACGTGTGAGAGGCAGGGCTGTGGCCACGTGCCCGCATGGGCTGGGATGGAAGGGATCCCTGGCGGCTGCCTTCTGACTCCACACCTCCTCCTCGGGCTTCGGGCTTCCGGCCCCATGGTGGGAGCTGCCAGGTTACTCCATGTGACTGTTCCAACGTTCTGTTGGGGAATTCTGCTTTCAGACACACACCACTATGTCTATCCAACCACCAGGGAGAGTTTTATGGTTTTATAGAAACTCACTTTGTTTAGTGACTAGTGGGTACACTGTGCGAATATTGTACTGCATTCTTACTCTTCTGGTTTTTGTAATAAAAATCAGCGCAGAGAAAGAAAACTCACATTAACAAACCACTGTCCTTTACAAATAAAACCCACTGGGCTGCTGCTCCTCAGCTCTGTGTGTGTGATCCGTACCATGCGAGCGTGTCTGTTTATATCTGTGTCTGTGTGTTTCGGGGTGGGGGTAGGGAGCTGGGGTGCTCCCCCACCTGCACAGCTGTGGATGTGCTCTGGTGGGGCACTGTGTGCCAGCCCACCACATCGGCCCAGGGGACCACAGGCCTTCAAGCAGCACACTGGCCAGAAGCTCCGCAGGGTCACTCGAGTGGTGTGTCCGCATGGGCACCATGGGAAGGCGGTGTTATGGAGAGCGAGAGATCACACGGGATGCGAGTGTGGAGCTGAAGAAGGCTGTTGTCCGAGCTTGGTGACAGCAGCTCCGGCCACACTCCAGGAGCTGCCAAGTTTTCCTGTAGTTACCCTGATCTAGTGCATTAGGTGGCAGGAGGGGCCAGGCGCGCGGAGCCCCTGGAGCAAGGGCGGGGTGTCAGTGGCTGTGCCCCATTACAGGTGGCACAAAGCGGACACCCAGTGGGGCCAAGGCCTGCGGCAGACATGGCCAGTCAGCACCGGAAGCACCAAGTGCCCCTGCAGAGGGAGCTCCAGGCTGCATGTCCCTGTGTGGGAACCCACGGGCTCACGACGAGGCAGGGCTCAGCATGTGGGCACCAGCTTACACAGAGTGAGTGGAGACCCCAGCGGCGAGGAGGGGCTCACTCGCCCCCATCCCACGTTCAGTGACCTGCAGTGCAGCCTGCCCACTCACACAAGAGTCCATGCGGCTGGCTCCTCCCCTCTATCCCCACTCGCCGGGTGCTTCTGTGTGGCGGTGTGGCGCATCTTGTGTTTGTGGGCACCTGAGGAGCACTTGGCACCTGGCTGTCATGGCTGAGGGGCTGAAGAGAACAAGGCCAAGATTGCGCCCAAGGAGAGAGGACCCTGCCCGTCCCATTCCACAGTACGGGCACCATCAGCAGACCAGACCACTGTGTGCCTGGCACTTCTGGGCCTCCCACCTCCATAAACACGAGACGGATGCCGCATTCGTCCCTGCCGGCCCTGGGCCATAGCCTGGCCCCTCCCCAGTCATGGCTCCCATGCCCAGGGACAGGTCCCCAGCAGGGGGCGGGGAGAGACAGAAGGGGCAGATGCCAGGGGTCCTTGCAGGTGGGGCTCATGCTGGAGGGCAGGGGGTGCAGGGCCCACTCTGCTGTTCGCTCCTGTGTCATGGACAGGGCTGCAGGCACAAGGTAGGGAGGGGGGATGTCCCCTGCCCAGCACTCCAGGCCACTTCGTCACCTGAGCCTAAGCCAAAGGTGCCTCTTGGTGACACGTGCTCTGTAGCATCTGCCCGGGCAGTGGCGCGTGTCGGCGACGCAGCGCAGCCTAGAACAGAAGCCTGTGCCTGCAGCAGACACGACACCTGGCCAAGGAGAGCCACGCTGAGCCCCCTGGCTGCCCCGGACCCCTCACACGCCTGGCAGGACCTCTTCCAGCCCAAGTGGGCGGCAGCGGCCTCCATGTCGCCTGCCCACCTGCCCTGGCCCAGACAGGGTGACGTTAGCAGAAAGGAGCTCGGGAGCCCTGCCAACGGATGGCATAGCCGGCCTGGGGTCTGCTGTGATCCGAGTGGCACCCGCTGCCCGCTCCCTGCTGCACAAGCCCTTGGGCCACAATGTGTGCTTGAAACCCGGATTTCACGTGACGGTTGTCCAGAGGGTTGTGACTGGTGGATACAGAGGCATTTATCCTACAGCCTCCCTCTGCCTCCCAGCAGGGAAAGCACAGCCGAGCAGGTGGCAACCTCAGGAGGGAGGGTCTGTCCCTGGGCTCCCTCCACCATGCGCACTGCAGCCAGGCCACTGCCTGCCCCAAAGCCGGATGAGGTGTCCTGTGGAGTGGGCCGTGAGGGGGTGTGGGTGTGCACGGACAAGCTGCACACGGCCGTAACTGTGCACCTCAGACATACGACACAACGCAGAGATGAAAACTGCGATGTCACAGGCCGAGCCGTGGCCAGCAGGGAAGCTGAAGCGATTCCTTCCCTGGCCGCTGTTCTCTGGGTAGAAGGCCACTTTGCAGAACCCTAACCAAGTAGCAGCACCCCTCAGCTTACTAAGCGTGCACGCAGGCCTTCCCCCCTGGCCTTGGACAAGGCCGTGATGCTCGCGGTTGTATGGGTAGAGCGGAGGACCCAGCACTAGCCAGCCATCTGAGAAGGATGGCTGTGAAGGTGAAGGTGGTGCCAGATGTCCCCTCACTCCAGCTCCATGGAGAGCAGGTGCGCCTGCTCCAGTCCCAGGAAGCAAGCAATGGAACCGAGGCACGGTCTCAGGACAGCATCCAACATCCGAATCTGAGACATCCGCTCCAGGTGGATTCACACATTCAACGTGTCAAAATGCCAGGATGACATCAAGCCTGCGTCTGTAGTCTAAGGTGGACCCACCCGCACATGTATGCACACGTACACACATGATCACGCATGTGCAGTACACATGTGTACTTACACGCACAGTCGTTTAAATCACGTAAACACCTGTTCACCAAAGGACAAGATGCTGGGAATAGAACTGACGCAAAGTTCACACCCAGAAGGAATTCACACAGACCGACAAAAGAAGCAACCACTGCGAGGGAAATGCTTTTAAGAAGGACAGTTCGGGCCCGGCGGCGTGGCCTAGTGGCTAAAGTCCTCGCCTTGAACGCCCCGGGATCCCATATGGGCGCCGGTTCTAATCCCGGAAGCTCCACTTCCCATCCAGCTCCCTGCTTGTGGCCTGGGAAAGCAGTCGAGGACGGCCCAATGCATTGGGACACTGCACCCGCGTGGGAGACCCGGAAGAGGTTCCAGGTTCCCGGCTTCGGATCGGCGCGCATCGGCCCGTTGCGGCTCACTTGGGGAGTGAATCATCGGACAGAAGATCTTCCTCTCTGTCTCTCCTCTGTATATATCTGGCTGTAATAAAATAAATAAATCTTTAAAAAAAAAAAAAAAGGACAGTTCACAGACAAGGACACGAAACAGCCCTTACACCTGCAACAAACGTCAAGTTCACCAGTGATCAACAACATGCAAAAAGCTGACACACCTTCCGTCCACACTCCAGCTGGGCAGCGCCCGTGCCCACCGTCGGGCGGGACAGCAGCAGTGATGCCGTGTAGACGGCAGGGGCTGTCATGGACTAGTCTACGCACATTGATGCAGAATCCAGCCGAGCAGCAGGGGGCTGGGTCGGAGCTAGGGACAGGAGCTCCATCCGGGTCTCCCTCTGGGTGGCAGGGGCCACCTGTGGCTGCCTTCCACAGCACATTAGCAAGCAGCACGTCATACGGGACGTGGGTCACAGGCAGGGCCTTGGCTCGCTGTGCCACAACACCAGCCCCTAGATACCCTCTGTAAGCCTTCAGGGAGTAGCCTTCCCCACGCACTGTCAAGCTGCCCTAGTGCACGCCTCTGAAGAGGAGGCAGTGGCATGAAAACGTGTCTGGGAGGCAAGTGGTGACTTCTAAAGTCAGCGTGGGAAGCTGGCAGTTCCAGCTCTGTAGCAGCTGGGGATGGGCCGGTGCCCACCTGGGTCCTTCTGGGCTGTCCCGCTCTGTCAACCTGTATGCTTGGGCACAGCTAAGCCTCCTGCCCCGTCCTCCAGGGCTGCAGGTCCTTCCTGCCGCTCTCCACGCCCGCCAGCTCCTTCCCTGGAGGTGGCTGGGAAACGCTGTGTACATCTGAGCCCATGCAGGCAGAGACTTCCATGTTTTGGGGCCCCCGCGGCTTTGGCTCAGGCCCCACAGCAGCCTGAGGCTGTGTTGGCGGCCACCTGGCTTCTGCCCAGTCATGGTCAAGACTCCAGCAAGGGCTGCATGTCAGCAGGACTCTCTGCGGCCGTGGCTAACAGACAGGACTGGAAGCCCTAAAGTTAATGAAGCCAGCCAGCTCAGGGCTCCTGGCCAGGAGGGCCCGGGGTGACACTGCTGCTCTGCTGACGGCTTGGTGCAGGAGTGTGCGCGCTATGGCTTCGTGCATGAGCCGTGTATGGCTGGGTGGGGTTTGGCGTGTGTGCATGGGCGGGCACAGGCAGCGGGGTGTGGCATCCTGGGTGGGCACAGGTACTGAGGTTTGCTGTGCAGTTGCCCTGTTCACCAGGAAGCCTGGTGACCCGCCTGGTCTCCAAGAAGCGGACAGGAGGAAGGGAAGGCCACGAGCAGCCGGGGCCTCCCCAGCCTGTGTTGTGAGGCAGTTCACTCCCTTTTGCAAATAAAGCGGCCAGGCCCCAGAACGTGGGAGAACATGGAGTCGAGCCAGGAGCACCTGATGACAGATTTCCAGTTTTAAAATTTATTTTTATTGGAAAGAAGGAGATACAGAAAGATTGATCAGCCACTGCTTTACTCCCCAAGTAGCCACAACAGTTGGAGCTGAGCCAATCTGGAGCCAGGAGCCAGGAGCTTCCTCCATTCTCCCACGCGGGTGCAGGGTCCCAAGGCTTTGGGCCGTCCTCTGTTGCTTTCCCAGGCCACAAGCGGGAGCTGGATGGGAAGAGGAGCAGCCCAGATGGGATCCCAGGCGTGCAAGGCGAGGATTTGGCCACTGAGCTATTGCACCAGGCACCCCCCACCTTTTTTAAAAACTGGCCATTGTGGCCATTTGGGGAGTGAACCAACCAGCAGATGGGAGATTTTTTGTTTTTGTTTTAAGATTGATTTCTTTTTATTGGAAAGTCATATTTACAGAGAGAAGAGAGAAAATTTTCATCTGCTGATTCATGCCACAGGTGGCCGTAATGGCAGGAGCTGAGTCGATCCAAAGTCAAGAGCTTCTTCCGGGTCTCCCATGTAGGCACAGGGTCCCAAGGCTTTGGGCCGTCCTCAACTGCTTTCCCAGGCCACAAGCAGGGAGCTGGACAGGAAGCAGGGCTGCTGGAATTAGAACCAGTACCCATATGGGATCCTGGGACATGCAAGGTGAGGACTTTAGCCACTAGGCTACTGCACCTTGACACCCTCAGCGCCAGCCAGCCACCTTGTCAACTGTCCCAACAGATGCTGCCTGGCGAGTGTGCGCCGAGGCTTCTGCATGAGTGGGGTGACCTCCACAGGGACTCCCGTGAGTAGGCTCCAGTGACACGTGGGCCTCTGGCTCAGCTCACCCTGCAACTCCCCAGGTGTCCTGGCCAGATCCTTGCTCTAGCCCCCCAAGCCGGCAGTCCTGCGGGGCCGCAGTCCGAGGGTGGCTCTGGGCTGCCGGAGGCTACCTCCTTTTCTCCCACATTCAGCGTCTGAAGTGAACGCTTGAGGTCATTTTCTGTCTTAGCCGCCAGGGTGGCAGACACCCACGTGATCCACTCACACGTGGGAACGCGTCCCACGCTGCTCGCGTACAGCGCCCTCTGCTGGTGAGACCGCCTTCCTTGCGACGCAGTGTTCAGGACACAGCTAAACTCGGCCCTCGCTTGGCAGGCCCTGGGCCCAGGCAACTCCCCAGGGGCCTGGGGCGACTCGCAAGCCCACCTCCTGGAAAGGGGGTGCCTGTACACACTATTTGGAATTCCTGGTTGTAAACTACTCCTCTTCCTTTCTTTATGTGGGCATAAGTGTTCATACGTGGGTGTGCACACACCTGTCTTCCACGTTCCATTTGCTCAGCGTTCCTCCACTCCGTGAGAGCAACCAGAATGCCCAGCACTCAGATCCTGGGTAGCACATAAATATTTTTTCCCTGGCTGTCATATTGCTCCCTTAAAAAGGGATCAGGCCCGGCGGCGTGGCCTAGCAGCTAAAGTCCTTGCCTTGAATGTGCCGGGATCCCATATGGACGCCGGTTCTAGTCCCAGCTGCTCCACTTCCCATCCAGCTCCCCGCTTGTGGCCTGGGAAAGCAGTCTCTGCCTTCCTGTGACACTCCACACACACACTGGACCTCAGGGGTCAGTCACTCCAGCACTGGCAAATCCAGCAAGCTGACCGCCACATGCTGTAACCCTGAATTACACCTGAGTCACCAGGCCGGGACCTCACCAGAGCCCCCTCTTAGAGGCACCTCCTGCAGACAGAGGCTTCAGAAACAAAGCTAAGCAGGAGTTCTGCCATTTATGGAAGGGAGAGCCCCGGCGGACAAGGACGCAGGGGATGGTCTGCGCGCCCTCCGTCTACACCAGAGCTGAATAGATCTGGAATCAGAAACCACTGCCAACACCGTTCATTATTAGCTCTAGTCAAAACAGAAGTGACGCATAAGCACAGAATTCTACAGAATTCTCCTTAAAGCAAGAGGAAAGCCTTTAAAATAAGTGCATGGCATAGAACTCCCAGCCCACCAAGCATGAAGTCCCAAAATATTTTCATATTGCTACTGGAATTCTACCAAGTGCTTAAATCTCTCACTTCCTTCACTCCGAGTCTAGGTAACCCGCACCAGGCCCAAGCACGCATGAGGCTTAGACATTCTGGACTCAACGGAAAGTCAATTCCAAGTAGGTATTGGGATACAAGAAAGTTGGAACTGTGGTTGGTCAACAATGGGTTTCTCTATTCAACAACCCTCCACACAGAGCTCGGGGTCGGCCTGAGTAACGTAGGGAGTGTCAGCTGCGGGCACCCAGCCTGACATCACAGGCTCCGTGGGGCTTCGCTGCGAGTGCCCCAGAGGCTGCCAAGTGGGGAAGGAGAGGCGTGCGTGCAGTGTGCGTCGCTCTGACAGAGCTCCCAGTCCCTCTCCCACAGGCGGGCAGCTTGGCACACAGGTCTGCATGCCACCTGGGCACAGGACCAGGGAGCCTGCAGCTGCAGCTTGACGCCCACCCACCACACGGCCATGGCCAGTCCTCCCTCACCACCACCCCGTGGGAGAGCGCAGCCACGAGCAGTCTTCCCCCAAGTGAGTGGGCTGTGGCCAGGACCCGACAGGTGCACTTCAGGGAAGGACGTATCCCAGTCACTGACAGCCGCAGGACCACTCCTAGCTCTGCTGGTGGGCTGCGCCTGAGCCGAGGGCATCACCGCTGCCTGGTCTAAACAGATACACTGACACTGAGGGGCTGGCAGCTGCTTCAACACCACTCCAATAAGAAGTAAGAATACAAAGTACGCTGAAGGCTTTGGCTACGCTGTTGGCTAAAAACTTTTTTAGACAGAATTTAGAACTTAAATCAAAAAACAGTATGCTATTAGAGAAAGCACCTGCCCGAGGTATGTTTTTCTTGACGTCACATCTGTATGTCTCACTTACATGGCAGCAAGTGTGCCTGTCACCACAGTGCTGGCTGCACTTTCAGCTCCAACACAGCAAGGGCAAGATCACTGGGAGGGCAGCGGTGCAGCTCATGGGAACAGCACGGCTACGCCGGCACCTGCAACCTCATGGGAACAGCACGGCTACGCCAGCACCTGCACACCTCATGGGAACAGCACGGCTACGCCGGCACCTGCACACCTCATGGGAACAGCACGGCTACGCCGGCACCTGCACACCTCATGGGAACAGCACGGCTACGCCGGCACCTGCACACCTCATGGGAACAGCACGGCTACGCCGGCACCTGCACACCTCATGGGAACAGCACGGCTACGCGGACACCTGCACACCTCATGGGAACAGCACGGCTACGCCGGCACCTGCACACCTCATGGGAACAGCACGGCTACGCCGGCACCTGCACACCTCATGGGAACAGCACGGCTACGCGGACACCTGCACACCTCATGGGAACAGCAAGGCTACGCCGGCACCTGCACACCTCATGGGAACAGCACGGCTACGCCGGCACCTGCACACCTCATGGGAACAGCACGGCTACGCCGGCACCTGCACACCTCATGGGAACAGCAAGGCTACGCGGGCACCTGCACACCTCATGGGAACAGCACGGCTTCATTAGCATTCACAAGAGTAAAACTGCAATGTGAAATTCCAAGACCACACACCATTTCTGTTGGATTTAATACAAATGCTTAAATTGGGCCCAGGGCAGTAGTCTGGTGGCTAAAGTCCTCGCCTTGTACACAGTGGATTACTCTATGGTGCCAGTTCAAGTCCCAGCAGCCCTGCTTCCCATCCAGCTCCCCGCTTGTGGCCTGGGAAAGCAGTGACGACGGCCAGAGGCCTTGGGACCCTGACCCACACTGGAGACCCGGGAGAAGCTCCTGGCTTTGGATCGACTCGGCTCTGGCTGTTGCAGCCACCTAGGGAATGAATCAGCAGATGGAAGATCTTCCTCTCTGTCTCTGCTGCTCTTTGTATATCTGGCTGTCCAATAAAAATAAATCTTTTTTAAAAAGAAAGAATCCTCAACCATTCAGCCTTTGCTACTGAACTGTCACAGATACACATGACGGGGCAGTAAGGAAACCTGTGACCTCCACAGGCTGCATTTGCAGCAACCCCTGCCAATTTAAACAACTGTTCACAAAGTAGCAACATCATCTTTATTAAAATAAGGTAGCTGAATGAAATTCTTTCCACACTGACGTGTCAGGTTGCCTTCACAGCGGCCCCGCCCCCAGGCTCACGAAAGTGGCTCAGTCACACAGCATTGGCCGGCTGCACGGGTGCCACGGCTGCCCCGGGGCACAGCTCCTGTCCTGGCTCCTTGCAGGCTCCCCAGGAGCCCGGCGCTGGGCGCACTCTGGAGCCCACTACCTGCTGTAGGCCCTCTCCTTCTTGGACTTCTCCAGCGCCTTGTCCATGGTCTTCTCGCTCTCGCCCCGGCACCGGGGACAGTACCACTTGCCCTTGGGTTTATGGCTGAGCCCCACGCAGGAGAAGTGGAACCACTCGATGGGGCACTCGTCGTTGTCACAGCCGATCATCTCTCCGTAGGAGACCTGGTCGCACAGGCAGTAGGTGGGCTCATTGGGGTCGATGGGCAGGTCTGCAGGGGACGCCTCCCTCTCGGCCTTGGCCTTGGAGCGCTTCTTCTTCTTGGAGGCCTTGGCCTTCTTCTCCTTGGGGGTGCCCGCGCCGAGGTCGTCGTGGTCGTGATGGTTGGCCGCGTTCTCCCGGTTCTCGTTGTTGCGCTGCCGCCGTGACCGCTTATTGTTGGGCTTCTCGGAGGGGGTGACTGTCTCGCCCTTGCCCTTGTCCCCGCTGCCTTTGCCACTGTTGCCACCCGCGTCCCCCAAGTCCTGGTGCGCCTCGAAGAGCTCCACGTGACTGTCCACCTGCCGGGTGCGGTTCTCCACCAGCTCCACCATCTGGCTGACAATCTGGATCTTCTCGTCGCCCAGCTCCTGGCTGCGGATCAGCGCCCGCTGGATGCAGTGCAGCACGCGCCGCCTCTGCACGCCGTCCGCCTCACGGCGGAACCTCCCGTCCAGCTCGTCCAGCTCCTTCAGGATCTCTGCAAGGAAAACAGCACACGTTACACGGCTCGGCTGCTGGGCACTCGGGGAGCTGAGGCGCAGCTCTCAGCTGCCCTGACTCGGACCCAGCTCCCAGCTGGCACACCCTGGGTGCTGTGGGCTGGGCTCAAGCACTTGGGCCTGTGAAACAGACAGGGGAGACACTGGCTGACATCCTGACCCATCCTGGCTGTCGTAGGCATTCGGGGAGTGAACAAGCAGGTGGAAGGTGTCGGTCTCTCTGCGTTTGAAATAGAATGTAAACAAATAAGCGTTTTTGTTGTGTTTTGGAAGCACTGCGTGGGCAGGCTCTGAAGCCAGCACCGCATCCTGCTCAGAGCTGCACTCCGAGCCCCCTGCTGCTGTGCCTGGGGGTGGAGGGGGCGCGGCAGCAGAGCAGGGCCCTGGAGCTCCACTCACTGCTACCCAGAGGAGCCCCAGCCCCATTTCAGCCTGGCCCAGCCCTGGCTGTTGCATCCCCCTGGGGAGTTAACAATCACTTCTCTCTAACTCAACCTCTCTCTGTCACTGTCTTTCCAAATCAATGTTTTATCAAAACCAAAACAAATACTGAGAAGAGCAGAAAGGCCCAGTGCAAACGTCATAACCCTTTCTGCATGGCTCCTGCTTCCTGGGCGGAGGTGACGTGTGAGCTTCCGGGCTGTGCGTGACCAGCACAGTGCTTGGCCTCAGCCTTTAGTTTCCATAAACCAACAGCAGTCCCTGCTTCTCTTACCTCCAACATTGGCAGTGAGGCAAAGGCCTTTACTCTCCCCAACGGGACAGCATCCCAAAGGCCCAGCTGGGGGACACAGCAACAGCACCCCAAATGCCCCGCTAGGGGACAGTGACAGCACCCGAATGCCCCACTAGGACACAGTGACAGCACCCGAATGCCCAGCTAGGAGACAGTGACAGCACCCCGAATGCCCAGCTAGGAGACAGTGACAGCACCCGAATGCCCCGCTAGGACACAGTGACAGCACCCGAATGCCCCGCTAGGACACAGTGACAGCACCCGAATGCCCCACTAGGACACAGTGACAGCACCCGAATGCCCAGCTAGGACACAGTGACAGCACCCGAATGCCCAACTAGGACACAGTGACAGCACCCGAATGCCCAATTGGACACAGTGACAGCACCCGAATGCCCAACTAGGAGACAGTGACAGCACCCGAATGCCCAGCTAGGGGACACAGTGACAGCACCCGAATGCCCCACTAGGACACAGTGACAGCACCCGAATGCCCAGCTGGGGGACACAGTGACAGCACCTGAATGCCCAGCTAGGGGACACAGTGACAGCACCCGAATGCCCAGCTAGGGGACACAGTGACAGCACCAGAATGCCCAGCTAGGACACAGTGACAGTACCCGAATGCCCAGCTAGGGGACACAGTGACAGCACCCGAATGCCCTACTAGGACACAGTGACAGCACCCGAATGCCCAGCTAGGACACAGTGACAGCACCCGAATGCCCTACTAGGACACAGTGACAGCACCCGAATGCCCAGCTAGGAGACAGTGACAGCTCTCCAGGGTTCCAAGACAGAGATGAACAAGCTGTGTGTGCAGTGTTCCCTCCTGCTTGTTACACTTCTATAAAACAGCAGAGCCTCAGCTTTGGCACAACAAAGGCACGCAAGCCTTTAACACAGCTGGCAAACCTGCCTCCTGAACATGCAGCTTTGGACAAGCCATCTTCAGGCGCCCAGGCTGAGGGCTCCGTGGCTAAATCGTAACACTGTAAGTGTGGGGGTCCCATACTGCACATCAGCCAGTTCATATCCCGGCTGCTCTACTTCTCATCCAGCTCCCTGCTTATTGGCGTGAGAAGGCGAAAAGGACAGACCGACGCCTTGGGATCCTGCACCTGTGTGGGAGACCCGGAAGAAGCTCCCGACTCCTGGCTTCGGATTGGCGCAGCTCCGGCCACTGTGACATTTGAGCAGTGAGTGAACCAGCGGATGGAGGCTCTCTGTCCCTCCGCTCTGTAAATCTGATCTGCCTTTCCAGTAACAATAAACAAATCTGGCTCCTCAGATAAGGTTTCCAGGGTTCCTGTCCAAAGCCTCGTGGGACACAAGGCTAACAGGGAACGTTTGAACTTCTGCCCACACCAAAGCCCGCCTACATGGGACCTACTATTTCTAACCTATAGTCTCATCCAGGCACAGATCTGAATACTTCCTATGGGGAGAGAACAGAGGGGCACCAAGGCACAGCACCACAGTCTTAACCCTGAACATCACCTTGCCCAGTATCCATCATATATGCTGGGATTCTTTTCAAGAGTTATTTCATTTTTATTAGAAAGTCACATATACAGTAAGGAGGAGAGACAGAGAAGATGATTCACTCCCCAAGTGGCCGCAAGGGCTGGAACTGACCAGATCTGAAGCCAGGAGCTCCTTCCAGCTCTCCCACACAGGTGCAGGGACCCAAGCCTCTGGGTTGTCCTTGACTGCTTTCCCAGGCCACAAGCAGAGATGGATGGGGGGAGGTGGAGTAGCCAGGACACCACCCTTCGCCCATATGGGATCCATGCAAGGCGAAGGCTTTAGCCACTAGGTTATCGTGCCAGGCCCACATGTTGAGTTTTTAATCACTTATTCTCAAGTAGATTACAAATTATCAGTAGTATCATTTGGTTAAATGAGCAGTAATGTTTCTAAAAAAATTAGCAGCTGAGAAATTACTGCCCTGCTAACATAGGGGCGTGCAGTGTCCTTTTCCACTACACATAGGCCTGCTCCAGGGAAGACACCACGATCCATTCACAACACTGGCAGCAAAGGGATCTGCTATCTACACAGCATCCCAAGGAGTCCTCCTCCCACAGTCAGCAAGCACAGCCCAGTGCTCCTCCCTCGGTCGGCAAGCACAGCCCAGTGCTCCTCCCTCGGTCGGCAAGCACAGCCCTGTCCTCAGAGGAGGCCTTCTCACGGGACATGTCCTGCCAATCTCCCACAGGCCTGCCTCACAGTTTTTGTCGCCATCATGAAGGGCTGCATGAAGACGCAGCCCAGTTCAAGCTGCCTGTTCCTACACTGAAGAAGTGTGTTAGCTTTGCATGAGAGCTGACGTCCCTAGGAGTGGTATTTTCAATTAAAGCATACTATAGGAGTGCAGCAACCTCAGCTGCCCTTTAACACCGGTGCTGTGGGTTGTCAGGGCAGCTCCTGCTAGTGTCCTGGGAGGGCAGCTGAGGACGGTCGCTATGCTTGGGGGACCCAGCCTGGCCCAGCGGTGGCGGCCACTTGGGAGTGAGCCACCTTGCTCACGGAAGATCCCTTCCTTTGCTTTTCAAGCATCTTTTCTTTAAAAGCCCCAGACGGTGCACGCACAGCCTCGGAGTGCATGCCCCGGGACACCGCGGTCCCCAGCGCGCACACGGACGGCCCGGGCCCTCTCCAAGCCCGTCTCCGGGTCACCACGGCCGCGAGGCCGGCGCCAGCGCGACCACCCGACGTGGGCGCCTCCATCAGCCGGGCCGGAAGTGGCCCAGTCCCGCGGGTGGGAAACGGGCCACACGGTGACAGTCCTCCCGCCAATATGGGAAACGGGCCACACGGTGACAGTCCTCCCGCCAATAGGGAGGGGAATGTGACGCCCCGCCTCGCGAGTCTCCGCCTATAGGATCTTCGGGTTCAGGGGCGGGGTCCAGGAGCGACACCAATCACAATGCAGGGCCGAAAGCGAGGCCCGCCCCAGGCCGTGACCAGGGCCAATCGGGGACCAGAGGCCGACCGACCCGAACACATTCAAATCAAGTCAACCTCCTAGTTCCACCCCGCCCCTCTCCGAAGAGAGGGGAAAAAAACAGGCAGCGGAAACACAGATCCCTGCCAATCTCGGCGCCAGCCACGCCCCCATCCGGGCCCGCGACCAATCGTGCCGCAGCGCCCCGATAAGGACATT